>NC_077224.1:12608455-12908455 GCF_024763615.1 Phlebotomus papatasi | reverse complement strand
ATGACACGATTTTAATAACCTCAAGCAATATATTTAATTCTTGAAGAGAAACATCTTAGAACAAGAATAAATTCGGTAAACATTTGTTAGAAAATCACTCTATAAGTTTGTATTCGTTTTAAGTAATTCGATTTGTCCTTTGGGGCATTCTTTCAAAGTACCATAAGTGTAAGTGACTTTGACCCCCTCTTGTTCGTGAGCTTTTCTTTAATTCTAGTGTTTAAGAACTGTTATCACCAATCAGACATGGTAGATCGGATAGGTGGCAACCAAAATCCCGAAAGCCAAAATCCCGAACACCAAATTCTCGAAAGCCAAAATCTCGAATTATAAAACAAAATCCCGAATGTTCAAAAACCTGAAAGGGCTGAAATTATATATGGAAGAATGTTTAGAATAATTTCCAGAAAGTCCGAGTGCAATCGTGGAAGTAGCTATGACACTTTTAAGAGTTCGGGATTTGGGCCCATTCGGGTTTTTGGTTTTCGGGATTTTGGCTTTCGGGATTTTGGTTTTCGGGATTTTGACCGGAACCCAGATCGGATCGGTAAAGACCATCCTTAAGTTCTAGAAGTAAAGAAAAGCTTACGAACAGGAGGTTATTAAAGCATTAACATTGGACGAAAAAGCATTTCCAGGTTTATTTAGATTAGTTTAGTTTATTTGAATTATGCTCCTGTTATCCAGGTAGTAAAAAAGTAATTGTAAATATTTTAAAAAGTAGATTATGTAGAAATCGATTCATCTATTGGAATTACAAAGGTCATACTTTGAAAGTCACGTATCATTATCTTTCGTTTTCGAAAGGAGACGGAGGCAATCTTGGTTTAGTCGATAAACAGAAGCACGGAAGCATCAAGATTGGTTTTTGGAACTTTCAGGACATCAGTTTTGCTTTAGATTTAGAAGATAAACCCTGTTCTGAACAGCCTATAACATTGATGCGAAAAAATTATCATAGGCTTCGATTCGTAAACTTTTGGATAAGTTTGTCTTAAAATCGAAAAATAATTCAAAACTTAAAAGTATATGTAAATATATAAATATGCATGCAAAGCTATAGGTAGGACTTTTCAGATTATCTATTACTCCCTCAGGGATAATATGGGGATCCTACCAGGATGGTAAGTTGAGGAATCCTTATGTTGAAGTTGTCCATTTTTCGCGTTTTTTTTTTTAAAGATCTCCGGTAAATAGTTAATTACTAAAAAAATGGAAATGGAAAAAATTAACATTACAGGCTAGAATTTGTTCTAAATTTTTAGTATGCTCAAGTAGAACTCTACAGTTATTACCGATATAACATTTTTTTTATTGCTCAAATATTGCAGAATGAGCCATAAAAGAACATCCTTGTTTATGTGTTCGAATTTCGAATATCTGGTTGCCAAATGGTTAGAGATAGGGACTTGGGACCTTCGGCGGACCCCCCCATAAGTTGACCCTGGGTCCATTAATATGTACCTCAGTGGGCTTGTATCAAGTGAAACAATATTTGGTATCTCCAATTTAAAATTTCGTTTGGAAAACTGGTGGTAATTAGTACCCCAAAACTAGCTGTATCTACCCAGGTCATCGGAGCTAATGTGTCAATTTTTTTTCAATATCCTCTAGAAAAGTTAACGATTTTAGAGCTTTGAATTACACTGCTTCATACAGTCAATATCCCAATGCTACTTATGAGACATAAAAACATTAGACAAACCTTATCATTTGCTGGCTAAAAGTACTCCGGTATCTCCTATAATTTATCGAATATAATTTTTATTAAATGAAAATGAATTTAGCAATATATTGTCTAATCTATTGCAGACTTTTTCATATTATTTTCAAAAACGGCAAACGAAAACGTTCAGATGTCTCGTTAATCATGGAGCTTTATTTACTTTAATGGTATTTTATTATATGAATTCAAATAAGTTTTCCATTTTTATGTATACCATTAAAGGCCCAGAAGTGTTTAAAGTTTTTAACCAGTTTAAATAAAATAATAAACTCTCCAATTTTAGTTAACGCATCTGTGATTCTGAATAGTATATTCGCAGAAATGAAATTTATAATGATGTCATTGAAGAGTCTTTTGCAGTTTCCACTTACTGACATTTGAGATTGAGATAATATTGCAATCTTGAAGTTTGGTATATGGTTAATGAAAACATTTTGTTAAAATAAACATTAAGGATTATAATTCAAAAGAATGAGTGCAGCTTTAAATTTCAATCGGCTTTTCAAATCAAATCTCACTAAATCATAAACCTTAAATAATATTTAATGAGCATAATAATCAATTATCCAAATAACACCATGGCTCTGTGTATTAGTTTAAATCCAAATGTAAATTCATAAATAGGCTATAGATCTAACATTTAAATCTTGCATTTGTGCTGTTATTGTCCCCACAATATCCAATTGTACATTTTGTTGCATGGTATGGGCCTCGCATAGAGGTTTGCTGTTGTTTTTTTCTAATCTGAAAATTATTTCTTAATTTTTTTTATTTGATTTTTCGGATAGTAGATTCATAGTTAGGATTCATTAGGAGCCAGGGGGTAAACTTTGTAATTTTGTGAGAACGTGAGAAGTGCTAAAAATGAGAAAGGGGACAGATGATCCTTACCGGCTTATTGTAGGTGAGATTCTTAATGTGAGCTAACTCGGAATGTATGCAAATTCAATTTAGAGCTTAAGTTGTTGTAGAGCTTGTTGTTGTAGAGCTTAAGTTCAGTTATCTTGAGTCAAATTCATGAACGGCAAAATCGGACAGATTGCATTATCTGATCGAAAAATGATGTATGGACGAAATATAGAGACAAATGTACTCTACAATTATGTCGAAGTAATCATCAAAATCGGTTAAGCACGTGTCGAGATAATTGAGGTTATGTGATATTGAAATTGGTTTCTTGACTGTAGCGTCCCTGGTGTTGGTCCCACGAAGTTCAAATGTTTTAGAAAGTTGTACCGTTTGATGAGATCTTTTGTTTAAGCTCTCACCCATCAAAATCGGTCACACAGAACCGGAGATATGATTTTTTTGAATTTCGTGAACTTTGACCGCTCATATCTCCGGTTCTATTGAAACCACAGCGCACTTACGCCACATTTTGGAAACGTCCTAGACTGGACTACAACATACTAAAATTTCATTAACTTGTACAATGGTGTTTTTGAGAAAACTTAGTTTGAATTTCGATGAATCTTGACGCTATCGCAGCGTCACCTATGATGACTTTTTGAACTTCCATCTGAAAGTGCCCGTCGAGACGAAACCAAAAAGGCAAAATTTAGGTCGCTATGTTAATTAGAACCGGAGATAAGATAAGATAAGATTTTGCCAGGGGTCAGTTCTCCATTTTGGATATTCCGATGCATTCAGGCCACCAATTGGGCCCCTTATGCTTCCCCACTCCTATTCTATCTTATCCCCCGATACGGGTAGCCGCTCTATATCACAGCTCTGTGGACAGTCAGTGCCGCTACTATATCACAGCATCCCTTCTCGGTGTGTGTTTGGGATCAGTGACAGCGAATACTTGTATCGACTGAAGTACCACTTTCATGTCGAAACTCGTTTTCGTACCAGCCTGTATTGTTTTTAGGCGGTTCACTTTTTTTGCCAATATGCACCATTGACATTACTGTTCATTCATCCACTGGACGAATTCGAAGCCGATATGGCATGAGAAATCTTTTTTCTGCTGCCGCTCAGCTCCGAACCCACGACCTCGCAGTCACAGAGCCACTGCTCTATCCACTGACCCACTCGAGGCGCTCGAAGAACCGGAGATAGAGGCCGGTCAATATTCGAAATTTGACCCCTTATAGCTCGGATCAGGAGTTATAGATCGACTTAAGTATTTTTTTTTGTTTGATAGGTATAATCAAGGGCTATAACATACTAAAATTTCAGCCCGATGCATAAAGGAATTTCTTAGTTATTTAACTTAGAAAATTGAAAAAAATCTTTTTAAAAATAGCGCCCCTAGCGGTGGTTTTATGAACTTGTGATGTTAGAAGGGGAAGTGGCATTTCACGAGAGCTTTCCAAAACGCCCTCACTTTTTAAATTCTGACAATTAGAACCGGAGAAGAACATTTTTCCTGTTTTTACACTACAGGGAGGATCGTTCAGCCACCTCTAAGCGGCGTCTGATCATATGATCGTCGAAGAAAAACTTTCTTATCTCATCAAATACAGCACCGTGAGAATAGTGCCAAAAAATTTTTTCCTTGTTGAAAGACCCTACTCTGAAACTGTTCTGTGGCACCGATTCGCTAACGTAAGGAGTAACGACCATGGCATTTCTAAGTCCAATCCCGGAGTCGACAATGACAATAGCCGTTTTCTCAATGGCCACGGAAAGGGGCAACAGCTTCGTCACTTCCTTAAAAGCAGTACAGCATTCGGGGTCCCAGTTTTCTTCGGTGACACTGTCGAGCTGTGACCAGTGTTACAGCTGTGTTCCTGGAGGGGTGTATAAAATCCCGCAATATTACCGATGATGCCAATAACTATCTCTCACACAGCTGAAGGAGGCGAGATTGAGAACCATCGGTTTCCGCTCAATGGGCAGCCCATTCAAGCCGCTCAAGTTGACACCTAATAAGTATTCTTAATTTAAATATTAAGAGCGTACGACCTATTCGACACATGTCATCCCAGTCGTCGGCCGTATCCCTGTAATCTAAATCCTTAGTTCCTTTGACACGCCCAACCACTAGTATCCTTAGTTCTGAAAGTTTGCTATGGGGCTCTTATTGTTAGGAAACTGTCTTCAGTCTTCAGTGAGTACCATCAGTCACCGTAGACGGTTCACTCTCATTAAGAAAAATCTAGTTTCCCTCCATAATCAATAAATATTGAAGTATTGCAATAAATTTCATGAAACTTATCAACTATTTATTTTATAAGTATCATTTCACTTGCAATTCTCTCAATTCATTATGTTTTCTTCATTGAAATGCCAATGATATTGGTAAGAGTGTTAATGCTAGAAACAGACACTTGAAATAGCATTGATGGGAATTGTTTGGCAAATCAATTTCTAAAATGAAGCCAGAGGAAAATGATCATGGGAAAATTTTCTCTTCAAGTGTACCCTTGAGTTAATTGAAATTAATATGGCGTATTTAGGGGGTATGCCTAATTGTTTTGTGTTGAAGTAGATATTTTGCAGATAGCTCTATTCAGATGTATTAAAAAGGAAATCTTCAATTTTACACCCTCAAGGGCTCTCTCTTGTGGCTTTTGACCAATGTTTGGTGTTTTTGGACTCAAATTCCACGAAATATTTAATAGCTTCTGTCAATATTTCGTGGTTTATTGTTTGGGTGGAAAAGAAAGAAGGTAAAATATGTCAAATAAACGTGTTATTTCGAGCATTTTATGGTGATTTGTTCCCCCTATGTTCCACCAAACATGCAATCATTTTCACTATCCTATGTAAATGATGCTGTGGAATGTGCAAGAATTTATTCACTCGCTTTCACCATAAGCGTCAATTCAAGGTGAAATAATTAATTATGTGAAAGCCAATGGAGCTATTGAGGTCGTGTTGAAAGTGCTTTCATGTTATTTTGGGTAAAAATCTCACTGCAAATTTGATTAATTGAATTTGTGGGGGACTGTAGAACTTTTCACTGCAATAATTCATTGATAAATCGCCATAAAAAACATTCAGTCTCACCACAACTCAATAACCCCAAAAAAAATCACTACAGGAATGAAAATCTCAAGAATGGAATATGGGAGTGCATGAAAAGTTCATTGGAAAATGAAATAAATATTTGTCCTTCCCCAATTTCAGTTGAGAACATTTCCCTATATATGGTGGAGTTATTTAATTGTGAAATTGTTGCTCTACAAATTTCCAAAATTCATGTGAGAGGAATTAATAAGGAATTTGCTGGTGGAGATAGTTTTACATCCTAATATAAATTTTGTTACCCCTATTGAAATATTCTTGTTCAGAGATTTTCTCACACTTGAAACTTTCAGTTGCAGAAGAGCTTTTTGGTGGCTATGCGGAATTTAGCAATTCCACTAAAAGTCATCCTTTTGCCATATTTTAATACATTTCTCTACAAACTGAGCTTTTTTTCAAGTTCTGCTTTTTAATATTTTTGCACTTAAATTGAGAAAAAAAATACTGGACGATAAAACACGATATTTTCAGCATATCTAAAAAAAAAATAGTAGAGGAACAAAGGATGTTCGTTTTATTAGTATTTTTCTACTTTCAATATGTGCACGCAGTGTTCAAATATACTCTTCAATCCGTTAATTTGAAATATACAGCCCAGGGGATGATAACTGAGAAAACAAAGTATTTTCAATATAAAACAAATATTTTATTATTTTATAATTTCAAAAGTTCCTTATAGTCATTAAAAATTTAAGAAAAATGGCAAAAGCGTTTTATGAAATTCATTAAATATTTTTACAAATTTGAAAAATGACGAAAAATCACTTTAATTTGAGAAAAATATATTTGATGAAAAAGTTAGAAGATTAGTCAGTAAAAAATAGAATTTTTTATTGATCTATCAAACATAAAACGCCAAGATGGTTTTTAATTTCTTCATTGTCCCTATGTAGAAAGTATTTTATTATTTTTCAAAATTTTGAATTTTACGACTCCAGTTTCATTTACAAACTGACTAAAATTTCACTCTTACAGACCGCACAATCCTAAATTTTAGTTTTAGAAAAAAATAGGACAGACTGTCCTCTGTACGGATCTCGATGAAAATCCCGAAAAGCCTGCATCCCAAATGGACCGAAGTCCCGAAAAACTAGATCTCGAATGGGCCAAAAACCAGAAAGCCAGAATCCCCAATGCCGAAATCCCGTAGGGTAAATTAGCTATTTCAAAACCTGTTCCAAATGGAAATTTTTCGCAACTCCAAATGGAAACGTCATTGTTTTCATGATAAATACAGTACTAAATTGTTATATTTATATATTTTTCTATAACACAGTTTCATTATTTAGTTAATTTTGCTACAAATAAAGTGAAAATCCATTCATATTCACATATTTTAATTTGTTAATTTCTCAGAAAAGTTAAAAGTGTACCTTTTCACAATCGAATTTGTCATCGATCTACCATGTTATCTAATGAAAAATACTATAATAATACAATAAAAATACAAAAATACAATACAATAAAAATACTTTTGTTTATTCGTTTTGTTTAATATTCATGTCATATTTCTGGCTAATTTTAGTTAAATTAAGTTCTAATCTATATTGTTAACGGTACGTGAAGTTTTCAAATGAAATAATTCGTGAACATAGAAGATTTTTCTGAAGTGTCTGCAAATGCTTCAATAGGAAAGTCCGGAAATATGATTTTATGGAGAGATTTTCTTATTGTTTTAGATGGGAAAGTAGAAAACTCAAGAAGGTTTTGGAAGACTTTCGTCGCGATTTCAGTTATATTGTTTGTCTCCAATTAGAAACTTTCCCTTGTCTTCTTTTGGATTAATATGTGTTCAATAGAAGCATGTTACGCTCGCGTATTTTTCTTGTATTTGAGAAGTTTTCAAATTGTATCTAAAGAATTTTCACTAAACAGTAACATTCTAGAAGAGTCAAGGAGCAAATTTATGTAATTCTCTTCAGAAAAATTTTAACTTATTGTGTTGAATCTTCTGTCAAAGTTAAAGCGCCTGGAAATGGTTTTGATTTAGGACATTTACCCTACTGACCAAAATCCTGAACACAGAAATTCCAAGTGAGCCGAACTCCCGAAAATAACAAAAATTCTAAACACTAAAATCTTGAAAGCCAAAGTCCTGAAAAGACTAGATCACGAACGAGCCAAAATTCCAAAAACCGGAATCCCGAACACCAAAATCACGAAATGACCAGAATCTCGAACTCTGGAATCCTGAAGGCAAAAATTCAGGATATAATCCGTTAATTCAAAGTCCGAAAAGTCGAAATCTGGAGAAGCCTGAATCCCGAATTCTTAAAAGTGTCATAGCTACTCTCAGAATTGCATCTGCTCTTTCTGGAAGCAAAAAGAAATTTTCTGTGTTTTGTAGAATAATTCCATAGGAGTCCTCTGTGTAATTTCGACTCCTTAAAGATTTTGACCATTCGGTATTTTGGTTTTTGGGGTTTCGTCCGGTACTGCCTTTGTACAAAAAGATTTACCTTAAACATAAAATATTATGTTAAAGAACTTAAGGAATAAGTGGAAGCCACATGGCTCAATATAAGCGTCCTATTTCACTCTTTAGAAAAGGAATTTTAAAGTACGACACTTTGCACAAGGAAAGAATAACTAAAACTGCGACTCTTTAAATCGAGCACACGGAGCCACAAAATACTAAGACCTAGTAGAGGATCGGCCATCCAGAAACGATGATCTAGGAACTGCGACCTCCGCAAAGTACTGTACTGGGTCTACAAGTGCAATGATTCCCGAAAATAAAGTCAACTATAGTTCAAGAGAGGAACACAGTGATAAACCGAAAATGAAATCAGCGAAACAGAAACATGATCATATTACCCATCCTCAAGCTGAGAAATTATTCTTTCCCATAGAACAAGATTGAGATTATCAGGAATCCAGCCAGGGTTTATTAAGAAACAAAAAAGCATCTTCGCTGCGAATGAGATGCCGTAGAAAAAGCCTTGAAATAGTTTCATAAGGGCATAAGGGACTTCGAACTTATTATCCGATATATGTAACACATAAAGAGTAATATATCCGAAGTTTTTTACACTTCTCTTATAAGATAGATAGATAAATTTATTCATCAACAATGCTTTCAAAGTACAGTTTCGTTTTACTGAGAACCCCGTGTAGTTTTCAGCGTCCACCGCCGTCTGAGCGTTGGTGTCCAACCTCCATAGCAAAACGGCGGAAAAGCTCCTTCTCAGGTTGTATATTCCAGTCATGTAAAAACACGTTTGAACTCTTTTTGAATACACAAAATCCCAATAAAAAAAGAATAATTACGAATTATTCAGACCGGACTGTTATTTTTCATTCTTGGGAATATAAATTAAATTATAAAATTAATTATTATTCAGTCGTCCGAAGGTAGCGCACTTTCGCCTGTCTGTCGATAATTCAATATGTCAATTGAGATTTCCAACAGTCACAATTATACTAAAATCCTAATTGATGTCTATGTTCCTATCAAATGAATAAAACATTTGTCCAAATTGAATATTTAATATGTTTGCATAGAGCTTGAGATAAAAGTTTCATTATGCTTTTAAAGCTCATCTTAAAATTTTCACTATTTAAGTTTAAGTGTTTAGTATTTAAAGGCAACTAGAACACGTTTCATATTTACAAAAAAAAAACAATTTACTAATAAATTTATCTCACTCTAAAATAAAAAAAAATAATAATAAAAAACGAGAATTATGTAAGAAGTTGAAAATATTAGATAGAATATATCTCTTTATTCCAAATGAAATATTCAAGAATTATGTATAATGTTCGTTTATGTACGTAGCAATAGGAAGTACCCAATCACTTTAACTATTTTATATTGCAGAACTTATACTTTTACTCGTTAGCACATAGAGACCATATTTGTGAACCATATTTAAAAATGCTTCGAATAAGTTTAATGATTTAAAAAACTTCTTATACCGTAATTATCCCTCAAAAGCAGCATCACAGAAATCACTTTAACTGCGATAGTAAAATTTTTATTTATTCAAAATTGCTGTAGAGCACTTAATTATAGTCTTACTGACATATCTTCTGAAGCTTTCAGTCACATTCATCCATAAAAAAACTTTCAGAATTCATTTAGTTTACTATCTGTTAAATATTTTTCAATGAAAATCTTTCAGTTTATTTCTACTTAAACCCAATTCAGATCCTTCACAATGAAAAGGGATTGAGTTTATTGGATGGTAATTGGTCTGGAAAAAATTATTTTAAAATTGGATAGGTGTGATTCTTTTATTATCACACCTATTTTTCATTAAAAAGAAGCCTGAGGTAGAAAAAAAAAATTGAAATTAATTTTCAGTTTATAGGGAAGGCTTTCAGGCTTCGTACACACTCTGGCTCCGAACACATAATATTTTTCCCATATTCCAAATTGCCATAGGTCAGATTTGTCAAAGGCATATGGGAAAAACATGAAGTACGCGAGGCCTGGAAGCCTTCCCCTACTTGTATCACCAAAATCATTGTAAACTGCTACAAGGACAGCTCAACTTATGGTAATGCATTAGGGGGAGTGTGGGCTACATTGAAAATATTATTTTTTCGTCCAGGACCCTTGAAAAAGATTGTGTCATTCCTAAATAGTAGAGACATTAGAATATAACTGATAGATTTTTATTAAGGACATTTGTTTAATTGTTAAGTGTTTTAGTTGGGCATTGAATAAATGAGCAGTAAAAAGTTAAAATTGATCAGTAACAAAAAAATTTGAAACAGTGATATTATCGTCCAAATTTTGGCAAAGGGAAAATAAAGGGCTTTTCACTCTATATGGAACTATTTTAAATGTTAAATATATAAAATAGACCCATTTTTGTAAAGATTTAAGTTTTTTACTGACCATAATCAGATATTTTACTGCTCATTTTTAATTTTTTACTGCCCATTTTGAATTTTTTACTGCTCGTTTGTTTTTTGCCTTTTAGTTGTAATGGGATCTTGGTCACAATAAGCCGATAGGCTTCAGACCTATATCAAGGGTAAGGGGGGATAAAAAAACTATTTTTCTCATATTTTTAAAAAAGCTGGGATATAACATAATGTAATTTAGGTAGGCAAAACCGGTGGCAGCCAAAATCCCGAAAGCCAAAATCCCGAAAGGGATGAAATTATATAGAGGAAAATGTTTAGAATAATTTCCTAAGATACAGAAGATTTCCCTTTGCCTCCAGCAAGCGCGGGTACAATTATGGGAGTATTTGTAACACTTTTAAGAATTCGGGATTTTGGCTTTCGGGATTTTGGCCCATTCGGGATTTTGACTTTAGGGATTTTGGCGTTCGGGATTTTGACCGGGACCCGATTTTATATAAAAAATAACGAACCTTCTAGGGAGGTCATCCAAGGAGGATTTTGAAATAGGTGGAAGTTGGGCTACATCGAGCTAGGGCTACATTGAAAATCAAGTTTTTCACATGTTTGTAAAAGAAGCTGGACCTAGCCATAATTTAATTCAGACCCGGCAAAACAATTGTAGATCTTAATTAAATTATGGCTAGGTCCAGCTTCTTTTATAAACATGCGAAAAACTTGATTTTCAATCTAGCCCTAGCTCGATGTAGCCCAACTTCCACCTATTTCAAAATCCTCCTTGGATGACCTCCCTAGAAGTTTCGTTTTCTTTTAGATTAAATCACCTTTGTGCCCAAGGTGTTATTCACAAGGAATAAGAGCAACTCGAGTCCCTCGTTCCCCGAAAAAATATATGAGTTACTTGAGTTCCCTGAAAATTGAGTGGGTTCCCCGGGTTTCCAGAAATATATAATATATGAGATACCCGTGACTTTCCTGGAAAATATATGAGTTCTGTGGGTTCCCTGGGAAAATAAATTAGTGCCCCAGGTTACCTAAAAAATATATGGGTACCCTATTAGTTCCCTGCAAATTGAATGGGTTCCACGGGTTCCCTGAGAGTTCTTCGAAAAATGTATAAGGCTCCCTGGGTTTCTAGAAAAATGTATGAGATACCTGTGAGTTTCCTGAAATATAATGGGTTCTCCAGGGTCCCTAAATGGGGTCCTCGGGTTCCCAGACAAATATGTAAGATCTCTATGAGTTCCTTGAAAACTAAATGGATTCCCCGAAAAACCATATGGGTTCCCCGGGTTCCCTAAAGAAAAAGATTTGGATTCCCCAGGTTCCCCGTGGGTACCCTAAAAAAAATGTATGGGTTCGCCGAGTTCTCCATAAATTCCCCGAGTTCCCCATGAGTTCCCTAACCAGATTGGCTCAAGTTCCCCGAAATGAGTTACCCTGTGCGTTCTCCTATTATAATCCCTTATGTGTGTCTTGGCTAAAATAGAAATTCTGACCAGCTTTTCCCCTAATCTCATAATTTTGTGAAGATCCAGGAAAAATCCTTTTCTTAATAGAACTGCTAGAGACTTTGCGGGTTTTTCTTAATTTTGTTGTTCAAATAAGCGCCATCTAACTCTACATTCTTCAAACACTAATGTCTCATAATCTTTATAACTGACGTAAAGGTATTTTTCATGCAAAAATGATCAATTTTTATAATAAATCTTTAATATTTTGTGAAAATCCACAATTTTAATTTATGGTCATCCCCTTGGCTTGAAGCACGTAAATTGTAAAATTCGAAAAAAAAATGTATTGAATGCATGAAGTTATAAAAGATATTCCATCTGTGGAGCTTTTCGTCAGGATAAATCGCCAACATAGATAAATGCGGAGGCATAGGAGGGGCTTTCTCTATGAAAAGGAGAATAATAATAAAGCATGGAGAGAAAATGAAAAATAGTGGCAGAGATTGATTTTTTTTGTATATGTGAATGACTAGGATGAAGACAGAAAACGATACTCATATTTTCGTTCCATGCAAAATATTTCCCAGGATGGTAGGATGAGTTTAGTTATGTGAATGGACGTTCTTGTGGTGAATAGTGGGATAGGGGATGGTCCAAAATGTTGCAGATGAAATGTGGGGTAAGTCTATGAACTGTGAAATATATTTTCAGGTCAACGGAAATGTGACCGCTGCGGTTAATAAAATTGAATGTTTATGTGTGGCTTGGATGTAATCGAACAAGGGAGGATTTTCTTCAAAAAGGGGGGTTTTGCTATCTCTTCATATCATGGCTCCATTGAGTCTCTTTGACACTCACATGATGGCAATGGGGGAAAATGGACAAAAAAGCACAAGACACGTTCTTCTGCACATGTGATTGTCCTTTGTGTCTCTCTTTGGCCTGATGGACTCATTCCATCGGAACTTGGCCCCTTTTATCACCTTTTGTCTCCCACGGAAGTGAGACAATTCCCAGACGACTGTCATGATTAAATTACATATATTTCTTACATGTAATTTATATCAAATAACACAAAGTTTTATTAAAAACGAAACTATTGCCATCCTATCAAGGAGCAAGAAAAATCCTTGGAAAAATACCAGGAAACCCGCTATAAACATTTATTTCTTCAACTTTCGAACAAACCAGGATGAGAAAATGTGTTAATTACTTTTAAGATCATCATAATTTATTATTATTCCACTGATAATCTTTCTTTGACAAAGTTTAAATAGTGCTACGTCTTTGAAGCATTCGAAAACTTCAAAATTCAGTGTTTTCTAGTAGAAAAGAGACCGAGACTTCAAATTTCTACCACATATAATCTTCATAAACCCTCTTAAACATATTATGATTTACCGGATTCGAGAAAGGAGTAGGGGAAGCTGGGGCACCACTAAACATGGGGTATCACCAAACACTGCGATTTTCTAATAAGATATTCGACTTCAGAGGACAAGACTTACAGAAATTTATAGGCATTATAGGGATGCTTGTCCACTGAAGAAATGGTCGAGATAGTCCAAGTAGTTTAAAAATAAAAATTAGTGTTTGGTGCTACCCCGTATTTGGTGGTGCGCCAGTTTCCCCTGCAGAAAATAGAAACTTTAAATTTTTAGCCTGGTTTTGGTATATTTTTTCAAAGATCAAATAACAAAATGTTTTGTCGACAGAGCTTTCGGTAAGTGATTTGATTGGTTTTCTATTACATCATGATCATCTCTCGTCAGGTCTTTTATTGAATCAATATGGTTCATTCATAACTTCAATATGGTTTTCCTTAATATTAATATTAATAATGCTGGCCAACATTAAATGAAGAAACAAGGCCTTCTCGCAGGGGGATTTCTAGATATGCATTATTAATTTTTCTTATACGGGATGAGGTTGTCAGTCCCATGCCCGTGGAATCAAGTGCAGTGAAGCTCATTGGATGCAATCCGAATACTTTTAACGCCAGAAGAATTCCAGAAACTCATTTAGTGCCCATGGCTTTCCTTACCCAAGAATATTTTACCATATTACTGCATTAAAATTTTATATTATTAATATTTTGACTTATTTTTTTATTGTTAGCACAATAATAGCCTAATCTTCTAAGCGATTTGTGCCAAATTTTTAATAACTAACAATATAGGATATAATCTTTTTGTTTTCGAAATTCTACAAATTTTCAGCTTCTTTTTCGTTTCAACAAAATTAAAATTAGGAGTTGTACTTTGCCAAAAAAAAACGAAAAAATCATAAGAAACAAAGAAGCGGCGTCTCTTCAAACAAAAAGTTGTAGAAAAATCATTGAAATATTTTAAAAGAGACAAGAAACTTCAAGAAACTTAATGTCCGATATTGCACACACAGCAGTGTTTTTTTTATTTATTTTGTTTTTTAAATCTATTAAAAAATATGTTAGAAAACTAAACCTCAACGAAATCCTAAACTAAACCATTTCAATTTGTATTTAAAATAAAACGTTTCAACTTCAGAACATTATTGTTATATTAAACCTGTCCGAAATTTGACACAGTTCTTTCGCTCTTATATTTTCTTACAAAAAAGGAATTTTGTTAAAATAAAATTTGACTTGAAATTTGAATTTTGACAAATTTTATTCTTAAATTCTTTTTTTTCCAAGCTTTTTTACTTGTCGTAGAATTCACGATATATGAAGTCCAAACTTTATTTATTTTAATGTAAGATTTCTATGTTGAACTACATTGAAGAAGATGATATACCAGAATCGCCCAGAATTGGCCAATAAGAAGGGTGTTTTGTTCCATCAAGGCAATGCCAGGTCGCACACATCTTTAGCGATTCTTCAGAATCATTGTGAAAAAACCGACGTAGACAATAGAATATACAGTAGAGTCTCGCTATAGTCCATATTTGGTTTCAAATTTGACACTTAAAATTGTGGACTACAGAGCGATGGCCTATAGCGAGACTCTACTGTATGGGTATGGGTACCAGAGTTCCAAGAGGTTAGATGGGATTTGTTTAAGGATTTGATACAACAGGTTCTGTTGCACCCGTCGTATAGTTCAGACCTGGTACCCAGCGATTATCACTTTTTCAAGCATTTGCAAAAATCTCTTGATGATGCAATGCTGTCCATAAAAAAGGCTTGTAAAAATGACCCAGTCAAGTTTATTACCAGTAGGGACCAGGGGTTCTTCAAGCGTGAAATTACGAACTTAAATCAAAAATGAACGGCATGTATTTGATCTAAATCGGATAATCCTAACTCTGCTAATTTCATCTTCAAAATTGAGCTTAAAAAGGATCAAAACTTTTTATTTGACCTAATATAAATTTAAGAACAATGGTCATAAATAAATGAAATTCGGTCAGTATGTGTGCTTCGGAGAAAAATGGTCAGTAATAGTTCCGGCAGAACTTCTAGATTAAGAAAATGTCACAAAGTCAAAATTCACATCCCTCTCTTTCTTAAAAGCTTTGCATGTATCTATCCTACTCTTCTTCTTTTGGACATCACACCAAATTAAATTTAGCTCAGTCCAATTTTGAGTTCGAAAGCGTGCGATAGACTCAAGTAAATCTTTTAAGAAAGGGACGTGAATTTTGATTTCATGAAATTATACCGAGTTAAAATGCCAGAGGCTTAAAAATTAAATTTTATTGGCATTTAATTGGAACAGGAATCAAAAATTGTAAATGGCCAAAAATAATGCAATAATCTTGAAAAAGAGAATATAAAAATGCTATGAACTATCGGTTTAATTTAAAAAAAAAAATTATAAGCACTTCTTGATTTTTTTCACTGACCGAAATGGAATATTTGAAAATATTCTAATGATTAAAATCGAATTCTTTACTGATCACTCAAAAAATTTACCAACTGAAAATGTTTTTCCCGCACGAACAGGCTGTCAGTTCAATTTAACAGTATTTTCCAGGGGGTAACATTAGCTCTGAAAAATGCGACCAGTTTTAGTGTAAATTTTTCCCTGTTTTCGTACACATTTCACGAGATATCTCCGAAACTACGTAGTTAGGTTGCCAATTTGGGGTTTTTGGTTGCCTATTCTTTATTTTAATTGGCTCTTATTTTGTATTTATATTTTTGCTAATTCATTCTACAATGACAGAAAACACTGAATAAACTCCAAAGTTTTTTCGGCCTGTTAGAAACATATGGGAAACATAGGAAACGTCATGCCCCTGGTATTTCCGATCAATTTTTAATTATTCACTGAATGCAATTAATTTTATTACTAACCAAAATCGTATACGATATTTTACCGACTGAACTTTTCTTTCACTGATCACAAATTTTTATACCCTTCTTAAATCTGTATTTGGAGAAATACTCACAAAATTCTTTAAGTCACGAACTGGTCAAAATATGGTCATTCCGTGATGTGTCACTTGGGTTTAAATATTGCAAAGTCTGAATTTTTGTGGTTACACTTAAATTAGTAAATCTATCGACTGTTTCAATTCGATTTCTATGCAAGTACTCAATAATGCAGTAATGGCTATATCCACATGCAATTAAATATTTAATTCCATAAATTATTTGTGTTCTATCGCGATGTGGGATTTGGTAGAGTTTTCAATATTTCCAAGCTTTAACCAATCAGTGAATCCGATGGTATCAAAATATTCTTTATTGTTAAATATTTGAATACTTCTGGATTGGACATAATTCGTGTAAAATTGTGTAAATTACGTAAAATTGTGTAATTATTCTGCAATATATTACAATTCGACATTGTCTGTGGAAATTGTCAATGGGACTGAAAGAAAATGCCATCAGCAATGGTTTCACGTGTACATAGGCGATGGGAAAAAGGCTGTTTGGGTGCATGTGGGTGGTAAAACTATCGAGAATCACCATTAAATTTTTCACTGAATCGACAACCAAGGGAGAACTGAAGAAATCTGTTGCTCCCATATTTATGGTAGGTCCTTTTTTTTCTGCCCCAACAAACCTTACCCAGTCGTTTATGTAGGAAATTCAAGATGCAGAAGCATCCCACCCTCCATGAACAATTTCCTCACGTAAATTTGTTTGTACCCCCTACAAACAGGGGTAAATAATGTACAACATGTAATTCAACTTTTGCCCCATTCCCCGGGAAAGAAAAGAGTGTATATGAGTTTTCTTTTTTTTTTGGGACTGAGAGTGTTTTTTGGCAGGAAAATGAGAAAAATTTACTCACTTGTTTTTCTTCCAAGTCTCTGTCCGACACTTCGAGACACCACACAGTAACAACGGAAAAAAAAGCCTCCGACAGGGATGAAAACTCAAAGGGAATTACACTTTAACACCTTGTACACGAAAAATTTTGATGCTTAGGGCTGACTCTGCCGTCTGTGGAATTTTTTTTGGCAAGGGAAATATTTTTCAATTACGCCAAGAATTCACATAAGACTCCCGCCAAACGGTGGACCATAGAATGGGGAGGGTTTCCGGTGATTCCACCACGCGGAAAGTGAATGAGCTTTGCCCATTGTAAATCAATTCGCGTGACACTTTTGTTGTTCTCAAGCCACCCACAAGATCTACTTGCCCATACTCTCTTTAACACCAATTCCTAAGGAAAACAAACCCAGAAATCTTCCTCAAAAATCTTCCTGAGAATCCCTGCACGATTGAAACGAGCTTTCTTTTTTTGACCACGAAAAAGCGAGCTTTTCTCCCGCCACGCGCGACGTCCTCACGGTTCAGAGTTCGGAGTTCGACTGACGATACCGTGGCAGCTCCGGCTTTGGGAATGCTTTTCACCGGCTGCTGGTGGGGTCGAGGGGCAGCAAATTGGCCAGGATGAGGTTACAATGCACCGTGTCGACCACCCTCCGTACAACATCTCGCGCCGGCGTCCTGAAACTTGCGCTCACTATTTGTCAGATGAGCCTTCAACTTTTCGCGCGCGCCAAAGCTCATCGTGCAAGAAGTTCTTTTTTGTTCCACCATTTAGACCCTCTATGACCCTTAACCCTTCCAAAAAAAAAATCACCTCATCATCCCCCTACCCTCACAACAAAGACCATCGACAGTGCAATTGAAGACCCTCTCTGTGCACCAACAAAAGGGAGACAACTTCCTCGAGCGTGTGCGATCCAGGAGACGGAAGCTTTCTGCAAAAGTGACTTTACATAATTTATCACTGAGAGAAAAGCTCAACACACATTGTATACACTTGAAATTTTTCCATATGTTTCCCATCCCCCCAACCCCCCCCCCCCTCCCCCGCCGTCAAAGTTTGTCTCAACAGTTTGTTGTTTCATTATACAATGCAATTGCATTTGTAAAATGCATCTGACAAGGGATTGGGAGAATGTTGTGAAAAATTTGAAAGACAAATATACTGCTTTGAATTTTCGTACAAACCTGTCAAACTTTCAATTTCATGCAGGTAAATTTATATACGAACATGTAATCCTCAGTGTTTTCACCGCAAAATCGTTCATAATTACTTTCGACAGAGAGATATGTCTATTTTGAGCAGTAAGTTGAATTCACTTAGAATTTATCGAATAGTTAGATTGATTTTGTGTTTCAATTAAACCAGAACATCTAAATTGCGAAGTGTTGAACAGACGAAATCTCTCAAAAATCAGGATAGTTTATGAATTGTATAGAGGAATAATATTAACCAAATATGCAAATTGTAAGTAGTAAAAATGAACTGAAATATTATTTAAATTTAGTGTACATTCTTTAAGGTTATAGAGAAACGGAATCCGATATACGTATGACTCGCAACTTATTTACGATCCATTCATGATATAGTGATTTAGGCTGAAGGAATAGATCAGGTGGAATATATCGAAGGTTCCATTTTACAATAAGAAAAAAACTTTAGAGTTGAAACAACTCTATCGCCTTGTTGAATTAACTCGATATGTAATTGTTACTCTTTTTCGTTTTAAACTTTAGTAAACAGAGTTGAAACAATTCTTCATGCGAGTTGAAATAGTACGTCGGATATCTATGTAATTATTACTCTTTTTCGATGTAAAATTTCATCTCGACTAAAGTATATGCTTAAGTGTTTTAATTTTAAGAATATACTTCAGTCAAGAAGATTTTCGTGTGACAAAGTTCATATGAAACATCTAGGGTAGAGTCGGTACTTTTCGCCACCATTAAGCTTTAGGGGCCTCGTAAGGTGTGATATTTTTGTCAGACTAAAATGAATTTTTGTATAAAGATACTTTGAAGCAATATCTATCTATATATCTAGAATACGTCTTGAGAATTTTAAAGAATCTCATTGAAAAATATGCATTTTCCCCAATTATGCTTGTTTCAGTACTTTTCGCCACCTGGTCTAAAACGAATTTCAATTATTTAAGAGACGTAATAACGTATTGGGATATTAGAACAGAACATATTATGAGTGTTGAAATGCTACTTATTCTTAAATGCCCTAAATTAGTTGTTTTATATTAGGTGGTGAAAAAGTGCTTACATGGCGAAAAAGGCTGACTCTACCCTACTAGAAATATGTCTAACAATGTCTCATAAAGAAATGTGTGTGCACCATACGTGATATTTCGCTAGGAATATAGGAACTTGAGGTCAAGTAAATATAATATTAATAATGAAAATGATAAAATAAAAAAATGTAATATTGCAAAATCTATCCATTTTGAGATTTGGAAGAGTTACTTTAACTCTAAAACAGAATACTTTTAACTCTTAAAACGAGTTATTTTAACTCTTAAAAAGAGTTATTTTCAGCCTTAAAAAGAGTATTTACACTCTTTTTCCTGACAAAAAAGTTAAAACAAGTCTTCCCAAGGGGGAGATATTACGGTCGGAAGTGGTGTATAGCTGAGAATGAAGTGCTTGGAAGTCTTTTGAAGTGGAAGTGTCCGAAAATAAAGTCTGCTCTGTCTAATTCCGTTCAGCTCAGATTTTTAATTCATGCGGCATTATTATTTGAAAAAGTTTGTTGACAAGTTCGGTTATACGGGCTTCAGACCTAAGGCTTAACTATCTGGCTTAACTCCTCTAATTCCTCATCAAGCATGATTTCTTAGGAAATTGTTGTTTAGGATTGAGTATTAAGGGCAAATGATTCATTAGATTTTGAAAAATCAATAAAATTGCCTATTATTAAGATTTTTGAGACCTTTTGGAACTGGGTTAAACCTCCAGTCTGAAGCCGGCCTTACGATAATAAAATGACTGGGAAACTGGACAGGTACTGCAGTGTGACTACTGCCACGGTGGGCAACGGACTTGAAACCTGCGGAGGCTAGAAAATGTAGAGGAGCATAAAAGAGCTGGTCTTTGGGTTACCGGTTTCTAGGACCCTGACATGTGACCAGTCCAGGTTAAACTGAGTTCGCAGTTCTTCTCAGTTCTTAAGGCCAGGATGACCCTTTTGGCCAAGAACTCTGGAGTGAATAGTGTTTAGTGATGAAGTACAATGCTAGGGAGTGAAAAAATAAATCTCCATCATCTGTGAAAAGCTCAAATGAATAAGTTTAATAAAGTCTAAAGCAGTTTTGGTAAGTAATTTTGGTAAAAATAGTAAGTAAAAAATTCACTTGGTCAGTAAAACATCAAAATTGATAAGTAAAAAAATCAATTTCGGTAAGTAAAAAAATAGGTTCTGTAAGTAATATGTTCACTCAGAAAAGAGCTCTGTGGAAACAGCTCTTAATTTAGTTCTTGAAACAAGAACGGGCATTTGTGTGTTGGGTTAAAGACTATTTTACTTGAAGTAAAGCATTTATTTTAGAATATGCTTTGGCTCAAGTACGTACAGTCTTTGAATTTTCACAGATGGAAAAAATGGTCTCTAGAAGAATTTTAAGTACTGAGAAGGTCTTGGAGCAAAGCATATCGAGTTTTGATTCCAGTATCAGATTTTCTCTGCTGTATTGCAACAAAATTGACGTACACTCATAATGAAAAAATGCAATTGAATTTCACGTTTTTTTTTTATTTAATTATCACCGTATACACCTTTTATTCTATAATTTTAAATTCCTAAACTTTCTTTTAAAATCTAAAAGTGAAATTAATCAATTTTTGTCTAAATAAAGACCCACACTTGGGAAGATTTTTTTCCGTCCGACTATTAATGAGCAAGGTGCCCGACATGTTTGCAGTTTTTTTTTGACAGGAACCACCTCGCAAAAATCTTTTGAATATTTCACTATATAAGTTTTCTAAATAAAAAATAACTATCACACAACACTCCAGAGACACGAGCGAGCTTGTGAGACACAATGTTTTATTTTTCAGAAAAAAATATTTTTGTATTTTTCGAGCATTAATTCACCTAATTTTCGCAAAATCCTTGTCGGCACTGTATTTTTTTGAATCACAAGACACTTCACTACTTATAGAGGCTTCTTCCACAGCTTTTCACTATAACTTCATTGAGAAAACTCGCGAAAACAATCACAACTTTGCGAATTAATTGCACTGTGAATTATTTTGTCTGCCATTTGACAGCACTGAAAGTCTCTGGAAATTTTCTAGTGAAATGATACTTCACTCAAGACACGCCAGCTCTTAGTTGATTTGTTTTAGAACGCAGCTCTTAATTCAAAGCACGACATGTTTAGGTTGATTCGGCTCTTAAAATATTCTTACAGACAAGAGCTGTATTTTTGCAAATGCCATACAAAGTTAGAACTGCCTTTTTCTGAGTGTTGGAATGGTAAGTAAAATAGTAAGTTTGATAAGTAAAAAAATCAAAATAGGTAACTAAAAAAATCAAAAATGCTAAGTAAAAAAATCAAAAATGGTAAGTAAAAAAAATCAAAAATGATACAAATGGTACAAGTATATGTTATAACTTTCCAAAAATTTCCCTTTGCCCAGGAAGTTTGTTCTGCCCGACAAAGGATAATAATTTCTCAAAACACAGCAAATTTCCCTAATAATTTCCGAAAACATAGAATATTTTCCTTTGCCTCAACAAGCGATACTGATAAATTCCCAAAATATGGAAAATCTCCCTTTGCCCTAATAGGCGTTACTGATAAATACCTAAACAGAAAATTTTCCATTGTCCTAACAGTGAAATATATTGACATTTTTGAGTTTTTTTTTATTTTTTTGCCTACCAATTTTGTTTTCTTTTTTTTTTACTTACCATTTTAGATTTTCTTACTTACAATTTTAGATATTTTTACTTACTATTTGTGATTTTTTTACTTATCAATTTTAATGTTTTACTTACCAATCTTGATTTTTACTTTCCAATTTTGATTTTTTACTTACCAATTTTGATTTTTTACTCACCAAATTTGCATCTTTTACTTACCATTTCTGATTTTTTTTCTTTACCAATTTACCAAAATACTTACAATTCTGCTGCAGCCTTTTACAAATATGTCAAAATACTTATGGCCGATGAAAAATACTCAATTTTTGGAAATGAAATATATTTGAAATATATTTTTTTTTAAATACATAAAGAACACCTATGCATTACAAACAACTCATTTGCAAAAAGAAAAATTTTAATTTAATTTATTTCTATCATTTTTACCACCTGGTTTCTTGAACATAGATTTGCCAAGTGACTTTTGGCCGACACTGTATTTAAGCTCAAAAGTGACAAGTTTTCAAATTACCGCACTGATAGGGGAAAGTACTCTCCCTTCGAACGTTCATGCCTTCGAATAATGGGAATTTTCTTTTAGTTTCCTAAGAGACTTACACATTTCTATTAAATATTAGTCAAATTATTATCAATTATTGATAATTATGTGCAAGTCTCTCCTAATTATTTTTTTATTTCCATTTTTTAAGCAATTCCCTTTTGGGAATAGAAAGTACAGTACTCATATATAATAATTTTCATTACAATGAAAATTATTATCATTTACTGATATTGTCAGAACATTGCATTGATTTGAATTTTTCGGGCTATTTTTGTTCCTGTCGTGTAAAGAGATAAATGATGTATCGAATCAGACTCTATTGGACTTTCCAATGATTAGATGTAAGACAGTTCACCAATTTCGTTTATCAGTTTCATTTTTGTTGTTGATTTTCGGTCCGCAAAAAGATGAAGCTGAATAAATTCAGTTAGTTTCTGTTAAATTATTCACCATCTGAAGATCATCCCAATATCACTAATTTCATTCATATTTGAAAACACTTCAATATCTTATTCAAAAATAAAGAAATCGCATTTGTTTTCGTTTCAGGTAAATTCATTGCACAACTATTACACATTAATTAATATTTACAATTATCTGAAAAGCCAAATTTGTCAAAGAGTCCCATCTTTCTCAGAAAAGCTCAAAAGACAAACATAAAAATTTTGTGGGTCTTTTAAAGTGGTTGAAAGTACAATTGTTAAGTAAATGCTGCATTTTCCATGGCAGAATTTTCAAAAGCCACAACAAAACAATATAAATTAATTACTAAAAAGTCTGGGATTGCTCAAAAGTGAAAACTAAGTACTATTTTTTTTTTGGAAAATGCTTTTTATGAAATTAACAATTCATAATGAATTAATTCCCTGGCAAATTGCATTCTGTGTAAATGTTCATGATCAAATTGGTTGCGCAAAAAAAAATTTGCATATGAATGATAAACAGCTGAGTGAAATAGGAGTTATATAAATAAAAATTTTATTTTTTATTCGTGCGAAAAATAAGCCAAATATTGCTGAGCAGAGTTCTAAATCAAATCTGAGTCTCTTGAGAGCTTTTGCGGATGGTTTTGCAGTGAAAAACTTCCTTGCCAATGTTAGAGAAAAACTAGCCAGTGTGGAAAAATCAAATTCACGAATAATTGATTTTCTTTTTTTTTGCATACCACACACTAAAATGCAATTATTTGGGATATGTTCGAGTTTTATGTATACGGCGGACTCTGGGAGAAAAATATGCATTTCCTTTTCCTTGGAGCGCTTTTTGGTCAGAGGAGATTTTTGCAGAAATCTCTCAATATTTTAATTTAATTTCCTCAGAGTGTAATTAAAAAATGTGTGTATGTGTGTTGGCCTGGAAAAAATAGGGATGTCCCTTGAGGAGTGGACTGGATGGGTATAGAGAAAAAAAGCTGGGGGTGTTGTGCATCTGAAATATCATCATGGGAAAAGCTCTCATAAATTGTCCCACATACCCATTCATTCACAAACGGCGACAGAGGAACTTTCCCATTCGGAATATGCATATTGCCCAAGATATACTCCACTTTCCCTCTGCCATCCATATTGAGAGAAGCCACTCATAAATGCAATTTTCAATATTCAAATATGAGCGCATGTAAAGTGCTGAAATTGGCATGAAAATAAATAATAGCTCTGTCGATATGGCCCACACCAAAAGCTCACTCCCAACTTTTGCCAAGAGCTTGCAAACTTGATGTGTGCGCCCTTGGAATTTTTATGTGCACCAGAGATAAATTGTGTTCTGTGACCGAGAAAAATGTTGTTTCTTGAGCAAGTGCGCTACTCCAACATGAGTATGTTATTTCCACTCTGATAAAATGTTTTTTCATGCAAAAATACTCTCCCAAAAATTTACTGTCATGTTTAAATTCCCCCTACCCCACCATTTCAACCCATCTGATGCTCTTCTTTCCGACATCTTTGAGTAATAGCAACAATCTCAGTTTTGCTCCAATTGCCACTATGAGCATCCCTTGAAAGTATGACGTCAAATCAACCCCTTAATAAGCTCAGAAAGACAAGTTTCATTCATAAAAGTACATTCGAAATTACAGAGATTTTCGAAAACCAGCGAAAATTATTCAGATTAGTTTTCGTATTTGCCGTTGCAGCGCTATAGGTACACTGAGAGAAATCCGAAGAAGTTAAAATAACATTCCGGAAATGTTAATTTTACCCTGCAGTATTGATCTGACATCGGTGTAAATATTACCCTTTTTAGGTGTATTTGTAGTTAAAGTTACCCTTTTTCACGTTAATTTTACCTTTAAAGAGGTGTAAAATTAACATTAAAAATGTTGATATATTTTTACACCTAAAAAGTGTTAAAGTTATGAGGAAAAAAAGTTAATCGCACCCTTTTTTTCTCAGTGTATACAGTAGACTCTCTCAAATTCGCGCATTTGGGACCGAAATATCACCCAAATTAGAGAGAAATTCGGGCATGAAATTTTTTGAAATGTAACTATTTTTCAAGGGGTAACTCATATTGAGAAACCCTCGTCAATTGTCCGAGAAACGCTTCGCGAAACCCGAGAAACCCATTGTCTGCATCGCGAAACCCGAGAAACCCATTCTCTGCATCGCGAAACCCGAGAAACCCAAAATTTGCATCGCGAAACTCGAGAAACCCAAAAATTGCATTGCGAAACTCGAGAAACCAGAAACCCTTGTCAGAAAAAATGGAAATGAGTTACCCCTTGCTATTTTTTGTTTACCTGCGTAGGGTAAAGTAATATAATTTGAAATTAGTGTTACAAGTTGGACAATTCGCCGGTACAAGTTAGACACGGCTTTTTTCTTGATAAATACAGTACAAAATTTGTTTTTAAGCACAAGGAACCAAATTATAAAACTAAGGCATTTAAAATATGCAAATAAAAATTAAGTACTAAATTTATCAAGACAAAAAGCC
Source organism: Phlebotomus papatasi (assembly GCF_024763615.1). NCBI lineage: Eukaryota > Metazoa > Arthropoda > Insecta > Diptera > Psychodidae > Phlebotomus > Phlebotomus papatasi. The sequence continues at coordinate 12,882,898 of NC_077224.1, read as the reverse complement.
CTGTCCAAATTGTACCATTGTCCAACTAGTACCACTTTACCCTACTCATATTAAATTTACATGGTCATATTAATTGTAAATTTTATGAAAGCCCCTTATAATGCAAAATAACATCACAACTGAGACAAAGCATGGCAAATTTGAGTATATTTGCTTCATTCGATAATCACAATCGAACTTCAAAAATGTTAACAAACTCTTTTCAAATTTAACTGCTGTCCGAATTAAAAAAGTAGCTCGATATTAAAGGAGCCGAGTTAGTGAGAGCCTACTGTACATTTTAATCGAAAATTTGAATATTGTGACAGATGTCACAGGTCTAATTTTGAATCTGACAGGTGAAGAACCAGAATGACCTTTTTTGCAGCTGTCATTTTGCACTACAAGTCCACTTGTAATTTTAAAAATGTTTCTCATTGATCTGTTAGGTAAGGTAAGAGCACCCCGGATCAGAATGTTAAGAGACATGCTGGATATTTAGTTGAAAATATAAGCCTCAAATTATTATTTGGTATTTTTTATGTATGATAATCGGCATATTAGTGATCCATTTAACTATATCTGTGCATTTGAATTTTAAACTTTTGCAATAAATTAAAAGAAAAATAGATTTAATTGCAACTGTGTACTCTGTACCTCGGATCGTCTCAAATTTAATCAGGTGTCTCACGGAAAATCGGTTTTATAAAGTAAATCTGAGCTGATGATGCATTGTATTTTTGTGAGAGTTAGGGCAGAATCACATTGACAGTAAAATGCTCGCCGTAGATTCACCGTATTTCGTTAATATACGCATTTTCATTGCAATTCTTACGCAAATTTTCCATTACCGTATTACCTTATCTCATACTCGGTGACACTAGGTGAAAATAATAATAAAAAATTGAACAAATGAAACGAAAATTCGATAAACGGTGAGCAAAAAAACTGTACGAGAAATTAATCATACAGTTTTTTTTGCTCACCGTTTATCGAATTTTCGTTTGATTTCTTCAATTTTCTTATATTATTTTCACCTAGTGCCACCGAGTATGAGATAAGGTAATACGGTAATCGAGAATTTGTGTAAGAATTGCAATGAAAATGCGTAAATTAACGAAATACGGTTAGCACCTTACTGTCAATGTGATTCTGCCCCGAAACGACACTCACGAGGCAGTGTCACTTTCATATATTTGTTTAACACTTTTTGCTCGAGAACTGCTGCCCGGTCAACATATTTTTTGCTGACCGTCTAAGCCAAAATACGCTAAAAATGCATCTTTTTTTCATCTATCTGTGCTCTCTGGGTAAAATATTAAAAGGTTCGATAATCCGCTTACCAAAAAATAAATATATTTGACTTTTCCGTTCTCTATTAAAAGTATCTCAATATCTCGACTAAAAAGCTTTGAATGGGTTGAGTGTTCCATTAGAGCGAAACGTCATTAATATAAGAAATAACCAAGGGGTAATTCATAATCAATCAGATTGGCTCGAGTTCCCCGAAATGAGTTACCCCTCGGAAATAACAACCTGATTTTTGAAAAACCCTGGTCATTTTTGATTAATTGTCAATCATTTCGAGAATACTAATAAAATGTTTTCTTAACTTATTTAAAGTTAATAACGTTAGTTTACGTATATCGCATTATAATTTACTGCCTATTAAAGAACTATTGAAAGTGCCTTTCCAGAAAGTCAATTGAGCTCTGTATTAAAACAAAATTCCATTAATGTTCGAAAATTCAAAATAATTTTCATTAAAAATAATATTTTATAAATAATTGTCAATAATTCCAAAAATATTACAGAAGGACTTTTTTTCAATTAATTAAAGTTACTAACATTAGTTGTATATTTTCGTCGAAAATTCAAATTCTTTGTCAGATGACAGAAATGGAAGGTGAATTATTGATCGCCAATTTTATCGTTTTTTTTTGAAAATATTTTATCGGCTAGGAAATTAAATGGATAATCTATTGTACCTGAACTGATCTGAAACTCATTTTCAAATTTTCACATTTTACAAAATATTGCCAATGATTTCGAAAACACACATAAAAAGTTCTTTTCCCAAATTAATTAAAGTAACTAAGGTTGTTTGTATATTTACCATCTCAAGGTAAGTTGCCCTTGTTCTTCAAATATTCGAATTTTTAACAGATGAAACGATTCAAATAGCAATTAATTTCTTTAGTCATGTATCTATATTAACCGTAAAAAGATTGTGTAAACTGTTCTCTTGTGGAGATTGCGGATTGCGCAGCTAAAGAAAGAAAGAAACCTACCTTATTTCGACTTGTCAGAATATAAGTCGAATAAGTCGATTTATAGCAAAATTCGTTTTTTTTTTTGCTTTTCGGGTACTCCTGGATACCCTCTACCTTCCTTGTAAATATTATACCGGAAAGTCAATTATTCTCAAAAATGTAGAAAGCAGAGCATGTAAAATCTCAACTTAAAAACGCTCTCCTGTGCAGTTGGCCATTCGTGAGTTATTCGTTTTATATTCTAAGCTGACGATTTATTAACTTCTCTGTTTTTTCTCTACCGATGTGAAAGTAATTTTTTAAATAGTTACCTTAAAGCTGTCATATGATTCAAATTCATATTGAACTAGGGTAAATTAAGCTAATTCAAAACCTGTTCCAAAAGGAAACTTTTCGCTACTCCAAATGGAAACATCATTTTTTTCCATGATAAATACAGTATTAAATTTTTATTTATATATCTTCTATACCTCAGTTTCATTATTTAGTTAATTTTGCTCAAAATAAAGCGAAAATCCATTCATATTCACAAATAATAATTTATAAATTTCTCAGAAAAATTAAAAGTGTACGTTTTCACCATCGTATTTTTCATCAATCAACCATGTTTTCTAATGAAAAACACATGGGCCCGATCACAAGTAGATTTTGATTCTCCAATAGTGTGTTGGATGAAAGGTAAATGGAACTCTATTTGCACAAAAAGTCGTTGAAGTTCGAAGAATTCAAATTCAATTTCGAATTTTCATACTAAATTTTCGAACAAGGTGGGGAAAATTTATCAAATATCACACTAAAAAGCTGGCAAAAGAGTTACTCAGTGATTATGGAGTGATTAAATACTGGGGCAAGAACAGTAAACGTCTTTATTCTGTTTTTTTCCTCACAACAATGTCAAGACCATCACATTTTGACACTTGAGCACTTCGAAATTCGAACAGGATGTACCTCATCCACCTTGCGGAATTATCAAGAAGTAAGAAAGTCTCTTTTTTGGATCTTCAAATAGATTTTCGAATTTTTCAAGATCTACTTCTGTACGGAAAGATTAGGGTGATTGTTCTTTATTACTATTTTTTTACATATATGTAATATTTGTGACAAAATTTTGTGAAATTAAGTGCTAATCTTTATTGTTAACGGTATGTGAAGTTTACAACTGAAATAATTACGTATTTCGGGAACTAAAAGGGTTTTTCTGAAGTGTCTGCAAATGCTTCAATTGGAAATACCGGAAATATGATTTTTTTTTGGAGAGATTTTTTTATTGTTTTAGATGGGAAAGGAGAAAAGACCAGGAATGAGAACAAATCCTACCCTCAAGAGCGACTGACCAGGGTTTTGGAAGCTTTTCTTCGCGGTTTCATTTACACTATTTGTCTCCAATTAGAAAATTTCCCCTGTGTCCATTTGGATTAATATGTTTACAATAGAAGCATTTTACGCTCGTGTATTTTTCTTGTATTTAAAAAGTTTTCGTATTATATTAAAGAATTTTCGCTAAACAGTAAAATTATAGAAGAGTTAATGTGCAAATTTATGTAATTTCCTTCAGAAAGATATTACTTAATATGATGAATCTTCTGTCAAAGTTAAAGCGTCTGGAATTGGTTTTGATTTAGGACATTTGTCCTAAACATTAAAAAAATAAATAAAAATTTACAAATTTGTTGGATTGCGGATAACGTCTAGCCTTACCTTTCCCTTAAAAAATATCTTGATTAGAAAATTCAATTTGATTCAATGAAAATGTCGTTGCTTTTCGAAAATTTAAATTCATTTTCGAATTAAGTTTGACAATTTCAATTAACTAACATTATTTTGCGTACTGCCCCAACGTTTCAACGTTGAGGAACGTAGTTCAAAGAAAACGTAGTTCAACGTTTTCTTCGAATATTTAAATATTCTAATTACAGTTGAGTTCCTCTGACATTTCCCACTCGTCAAATTTGGACAATATTTTCAAAAACGCAACGGAATTCTTGTGAAATGCACTTTCCCTAAATTAATAAAAATAACTTTAGAGAATAGGGGAAACTGGGGCACCACCAAACACGGGGTATCACCAAACACTGCGATTTTTTAATCGGATATTCGACTTCAGAGGACAAGACCTACAGGAATTTATAGGCATTATAGGGATGCTTGTCCACTGAAGGAATGGTCGAGATAGTCCAAGTAGTTTAGAAATAAAAATTAGTGTTTGGTGCCACCCCGTGTTTGGGAGTGCCCCACTTTCCCCTATATCAATGTAATTTATTATGAAATAAATGGAATCTGCTGTGGAACTTAATATAATACGATAATATTGAGGAACCACTAGAGAAAAATGGTTCTAATCCAGACTCCACGCAAAATTCTCTTCGCATAACCTCAAATTTTACATTTTGAATTCAACCGTCGTCGTCGTTCAAATTTGAGGAGTCCAAATTTGAGGAACTCCAATATATTCCATTTTTTCACTTTTCTTGTGTCTATAAGATGCACAAGATTTTAAGAAATACTACAAAGGGTCCATTCCAAAACTTTCATATTATTACTCAGACTTTTTTTAACCAGTTCGAAGGTAATTTACGTGGAACATGATCCGCTTCTGAACATAAGAAATGACTAACAGTAATCTCTCATCCTCAAGATGAGATAGTGATGCTTGATGCTCCGTATACAACACCTGCTTTTATCTCCTTATTAGAAGTATTTATTGAATTAATTTTCTCTATTTACACTGAAATAAGTTTTAACAGAGTGTGGATAATAACATGATAGCTCTCTGGGATGTAAGAAGATAGACAAGAAAAGTTATCTTATACAACAAGCTTTTTTTCTCTACTCTCACCTCCATGTACCACCGTTCTCTCAAAAATAAACATTTCATTTATGAAGGCAGCAAAAGATGGTGGAAAATTGCATAAAGAAGGAAAATTTTTCGTGAGTAAATAGCAAATTCATTCATGAGAATGGTGAAGTCTTCTAATTTTGCCTTTCCACATAGTGTGGAAGTTTTTAGTACATATTTTATTTTTACCTGCCTCGAGGATGCACAAAAATCATAAACATTATTAGCGAGATATTGCCCAAGAAACTACGGTGTAAACTTTGAATAAATTTTCACTCTTTCTTGAGTTACCCACAGAGTTGAAGATATCTAAGATAGAGGATCACCTGGTTCAGTTGACTATCTGGATTTTTAACTATGAATATTTTTCAGTTATCCAAGACCTTTCTAAAACTAACTTTAAATTAAAAATCTGAGCCTGATCACAAGTAGATTTTGATTCTCCAATAGTGTCTTGGATGAAAGGTAAATGGAACTCTATTTGCACAAAAAGTCGTTGAAGTTCGAAAAATTCAAATTCAATTTCGAATTTTCATACTAAATTTTCGAACAAGTTGGGGAAAATTTATCAAATATCACACTAAAAAGCTCGCAAACGAGTTACTCAGTGATTATGGAGTGATTAAATACTGGGGCGAGAACAGTAAACGTCGTTGTTCAGTTTTTTTCCTCACAACAATGTGAAGACCGTCACATTTTGACACTTGAGCACTTCGAAATTCGAACAGGATGTAACTTCCGCCACCTTGCGAAAGTATTAAGAAGTAAGAAAGTCTCTTTTTTGGAACTTCAAATAGATTTTCGAATTTTTCAAGATCTACTTCTGTACGGAAAGATTGTGTCATTTTCGAGATACGACATTTTGAAGTTTTTTTCTTGAAAATTTTCTATGAAAAATAGAAGTGTAAGCCTTGTTTAAGATTGTGAGGACGGGTTGTTAATTTCAAAGAAACTTGGTGAACTTTTGGGGATTCGAACCCAGGGCACTTGCAAGATAGATCGAGTACTTTATCATTTAACGCATTGAGTGAAAAAGTAGGAGTGACATCCAGTAGGGAAATTCTGTAACAGTATGGCAATGTCAAAATCTTCATACCAAATTCAGGAGTAGGAAAACATTAAAACCCAGATGAGCATCAAATGACCATTGTAAACAGCTCTGTGAAGCTCTCAGTAACTGATATGAGTTGGATTTTAAATCAGTTCCTCCGAATTTACCACATAAAAAAATTTAAATTTGTCATAAGGTAATAGAAGTGCATATCGACCATGCATCTATTATCGGCCAGCTTGCAGAGGATATCGACCACCAGGATAAAATGAATGTTTAAAAATTACTAATTACACTTTATAAATTATCTTATGCAAAATATATTGCGTTTGTCCATATGTAATCTTCTGAATTGAGTTTTTCGTCGACTTTTTAAGAAAATATAAGTATTCGTCTAATTTATTAAATCACTGTATCGGAGTCTTAATCAAAAAGGAGCCATTTCTTAAAGTTCTTATGATATTTTACTAGAATTTCACTGACACAAAATAAGGAATTATTGGGGGAAGTGGGGCACCTTTGAAATTGGAATTTTTCATCTATTTTTATATAATATTGAGCCTTATCGTGATATAATATAACTTAGCTGCACAAACATATTGAGAAGCTTAATTATGTCACGATAAGGCTCAATTTTATTTAAAAATAGGTGAAAAATGCCAATTTTTTAAGGTGCCCTCCTTGCAAAGGTGCCCCACTTCCCCATACCTTATTTAAACGATTTACAAATCTGTCTGAATTTAAAAAAATACTACTCAATTATACTACTTTTAGTATCCGAACACTTTTTAATTGTCTCGCTACGCATAATCCGAATTAGTTTCTTAATTGAGAACAAGTACGTTTTGTTCCAAGTGTAGATCTCATCGACCATTTTTCATCGCATTTCTACGTCATTTTCGTGAGAATTATGTTATTGTTATGTTTTTGTTGTGAAACCGAATATCCCCAATCTGAATTTTGCATTTTATCAACGTTAAACATCTTGAAGGATGTATTAGAAACTGCAATATTCAGAGGAAGAATTGAAAAATGTTCTGGATGCCATGACGGCATGTGATTCCTTTAAAAAAATGTCTGTTAAGCATGGAGTGCCCAGAATGACCCTGTATGATAAACTTTCCGGAAGACAATCAAAAGGAAAATCACTGGTAAACCTGTACAAAGTCAAGAAAAAGAATGATCTAAGTTTGTGGAGGATCATGAAACAAGCCGAAACTAGATTTCTTGTCGTTAAATCCGAGCTCTAGAATTGGGTTAGAATGATGGTGAAAAATTAGAAGATACAGGCAGCCTTCACCAACAATTTCTCTGGAAAGTGATAAAAACTATTCCTGATGGAAGGGCAATTGTCTGTTCTGATAAGGGATGGATGATAGAGAGTGTTTCTTCGAGTGCATCTTAATTAATTAGAAAAATCTTAAAATTTGCATTATTTTAAAAGGGTTTTATTTGTCTGCCGATACATGCTTTACTCCTTGGCCGATATCTCCTATATCTGATTTTATATGGCCGATGCAATATGCATAGTGTATGGTGCAATTTTACATATTTTCTTATTAATTTCTCTAAATATTAAATGTAGAAATATATAGATAAATAGAATAATAGAGTTCTAATTGGCATATTCAAAAATGCCAAAAATTGGTGTAGTGTGGAATCACCACTTCTCGCCAGTGCCCTACTTCTCGCCACTTATATTGAAATCGCTATTTTCACGATTTATGAAATGATTGAGTTGCAAATTTATTTGTATTTTTATTGCTGCTACGTATAGAATCGAAAAATAATTTTATTATTCGTTTTGGATTTAGTATTTTAAGCATTTTTAGAGCAATATTTTAAGCAAGTGCATCGAGTCAAATATTTCTTACCAAATATAACAAGTGCCATCAAATTTTCATCGAAGAAAATTTATGTTTTCGGGTAAATAATCTGTCAGTTGAATATTTAATTACATTCGTAGAATACATAAAATTTGTATCTAGTTAATTAGTATTTCATTTAATATTATTTTTATGTAAAAATGAGGCATGGCGGAAAGTGGTAATGTTTTGAATTGATTTTGTTTTTTCAATAGGCGACGCTACCTCACTTTTTCTCAGTTGTCAAATCTGCTTTGCTTACTTTCTGCAACAGTCTATTAATTAGATTTCCTAAATAAAACCGAAGAAAATTCATTTAAAGTGAGTAAAAATATGGTGGTCATGAGGAAAAAGAAATTCAGCATTTCTTTGCATAATATTGCCCAAAATAATCGAGTTTGGACGTTTTTATGAGGGTGGCGAGAAGTGGTTACAAAACTGGCGAAAAGTGGTAAAAAGTGGCGACGAAGTGTTTATTTTTGCATTATTAATAAAAATCAGTTTTTTTTAAGTAGTCCATCGTTAAATCGGAGTACTACTTTTTTGACGAATCTGGAGCCAATACATCTCAGTGACTTTGTGTCAAATTTGAGTTATCTTATAATAAGGGTTCAAAAGTTATAATTAAATTAATTTCACATTTTCCCTAACGTGGCGATAAGTGGTTACTCCACCCCAGAGCTTTCATTTTATGCAAATTGTTCAGCATTTTTCTTAACTGGGCGATACTTACTTCCCTTACCTTATGACATAGTCATACTGTTGCAGCATTCCCCTACAATTCATATTAAAACTGGTTATACCCTATTCAATTGGGTGATAGTATCGTTATAAATCGAAAGTTCAGTCATGAATAAAACCAATTATCTTGCACAACGCACCACACACAGGAGCTTCCGGCTTGAGTGAAAACGGAGGGAGAATTTGATATGGATTGCCTAGTATTGGGAGCTCATTTATAAAGTAATTTTTGAAATGCCTCCAAATGTATGCATTTTTTTCGCGGTGAATTTGAAATAAATTTGTTATGAATTGTCGGCGCTGAAAATAGTCTGAAAAATTGGCGCCGAAAATGTCATGCATACATCACTGCGTTTTTATGACTTATCCCAAAGATATCTCCTGCTAATATGCATAGTGTCATTGGAGTTAATTCGCAGGCTTTTTCTCGATCTCAAAAAATTCTTTCAAAGCGGAACTCCCTGTAACTTGTACCCTAGACACATTTCTCTCACTTAAACATTGTTCAGTCAACTTTTTTTTTCTAATTACGCTCATAAATCGTCAGAAGTAAAAGAACATTTCCTTATGACCTTATCTATGAAATTTCCAACTCTGCAGAGTAAGTAGCAAAAAGTTGAATCCCGCTGTATGGAGACTGGCTAGTTTTCTCGAGTCTTTTCCGCTCCAACAGCAAAGCCACAGAAGAAGCTTCCAACTACCCACTAAACGATCAACTTCGTTATGCACTCACAGCTATTAAGAAATTCAATTTTACAACAAGTGCAACTCATTTAAATTATTCAATGGGGACAGATGAAGTCAAAGTAGTGGAGAATGGTATGAGATGGACCTGGTGTGAAGGAGTTACAGTGGCTGTCATCACCTTTCCGACACGATTTCCCCCAACCATGAAAAATTTAAGTTTATATGAAAATAGGATTGGTCGTTTTCTGGCATGGAAAAGTACCCCGCTAGCAATAGCTTTACCTATCTTGCACTTGATGTGACAATAAGAACCCAAATTATCCCCAAGCATGGTGCATGTGAGCTTCCAAATGCTGTGGAGCTTTTGAGAGACAAATTGCGAAAAGCTCACCTCAGGGATATCACCTGTTTCCTCTCCCTCTCTCTCCCCATTGCAACAATTTCAAATAATGCAAATGTACCACATGAAAAAATAAATGTACCACACGACTCTTGTGTACATAGTTGTGTCTCTCATCCAGTCCCTGGCAAGGGGTTTGTTTAACATGGCTGGCCAACAATACCCAGAACAGCAATGGGAATAATAAATTAAAATGCTGGAGTAAAAATAGACAACATTTAATTTAATAAACTGGTAGTTATATATTGGGAGCATTCATTTAAGCTCAACAGCAGTAAATTTTCAGCCCCCTCATCCACAACCATAAAGTTTCCCACCATTTGAAAATAAAATTAACGTAATAGTGTTTTTCTCATGTAATATTCAAAAGGAGAAAGTTACAATTTTTGGCTTTAAGGCTATATAAAGCACACCCCAAACACTTTTCGTCGAGTTCGGGATTTTCTATTAGAATTTAAAACCAACATGTAAGAGCTTTTCCTGTGAGAGTGAATCCTTCAAAAGATTGCTAATTCACATAATGGTCCTCACCTGGCAGGCATTGATGGTAAAATACATTAAAATTGCTTTCATAGAGATTTAATTACGTGTAATTTACATAGTCATTGTATGCCCTAGAGACCCGAATAGATTCAGGCTAATCCTCGAGAATACTCAGCCTGTAAAATTTGGCGGTAGAGAATCGGGTAAAGGAAAATATGCAAAAAGCCTGTAATTACTGATTTCTACTGTGTGATAGCTTAAGGGGTTACGTGGGTCTCTCAGGTCAAAAAATAGACCATTTTTCTGATAATAATTTATTGTGTAGAAAATATTTTAGAAATTCCAACTTAGGGGATATGAAAGAGTAACTTTAGAACAAAATAAAAAAAAAATAAGGTAAAGTGCCGTTAAGTCGACCGGTTCCTCAATTAGACCGGTAGAGTTATTTATTCAATTTATTTATATTTACACTAATATTTGACGTATGATCTAATATTAATAGGTCAATTATTCCATAAATAAATACTAATCAGTGTCAATTTTATAGAAATTCACCATTAAAACATTCAAATATTGACCACCGGTCGAGTCGAGGAACCGATCGACTCGAGGGCTTTATATTGAAAAATTTTGAAAATTCGACCGTTGGTGGAACCAATCCTCAAGAAACAGACCTTCCTGTAGACAGGATTTCTCCCAGTAGGTTCATCTGAAATCAAAAGCTAAATATACTCCGTTAGAGGATTAGTTGGACCCGTGGATGAACGAAGAATTTTTGAAAAAAACAAAATTTGGAATTTTGGCAAAAGTTTTTGTAAAAAAGTATTAATTTTACCCTATTTCTCATCACATTTTGTATTGTAAAAATGGTTCTGATTAAATGAAGTGCAAATCCTTCGTTCAAACACTAGATAATACTTCTCAAAACAAGTATACAAAATTTCAGAATGATCGATCCAGTAATCTTGACTACCGCGTTGTAAAACGGTGTTTTTAAAACTGCTCTACCTCCGAGAGTTTTACTCCGATTGACTTGAAATTTTCAGAAAATATTTTTCAAATGTTATAACTAAAAAATAAAAAAGTGATTTTTTTGACCTGAGAGACCCATGTAACCCATTAAGCTTATCCTGTATCAGCGAATGTTGTAAGCTAAATATTCTCGAGAATCAGCTTGATGATCATGTCACATATAAGATTAATGCTCAACGCACAATGACTCTTGTTTATAAACATATTTTTAGAATTTCCTATGAAATAGAGCGAGATGACTAGATCTAGATCTCACTCACTCCCATTGAAATGTCAAAAACATGTTTACTAAACAAAAGTTATTGTGCTTTGGACATAATATTAAGATTAATACTTTCCGAACTGCGAGAATGGCAAAAAAAAAGATAGCAATTGTTTTATCTTGCCTCTCTCTCACATTTCCCCTCTGCGTACAAAGTTGGCAGCAATACAATCGCTCGAAAACTGACCGAATCACAGTTGGCATGCATGGAAAATTGCTCGAATTGCTTGTAATACGATTCAGAAAACAATTAATACGAACTCTAATATCTTAACTCCACTAGAGTATACTCTTTCTAACACAAGTGATTTTCCATTTGAAATTTTACGTACTAGGGTAATGTGGTACAAGTTGGACAGTGGTACAAGTTGGACAATGGTACAATTTGGACAGGGCTTTTCGTCTTGATAAATTTAGTACTTCATTTTTATTTGTATATTTTTAATGCTTTAGTTTTATAATTTGGTTCCTTGTGCTTAAAAATAAATTTTGTACTGTATTTATCAAGAAAAAAGTTATGTCCAACTTGTACTGGCGAATTGCCCAACTTGTAACACTAATTCCAAATTATACACTTTACCCTATATACCTCTCTTTCCGGCATTTCTTAATATTAATATTAATCTTATATGTGACACCAGGGTGAGTCTATTTGGAGCTTAAAGATGTCTACACCTTGGCAACAATTTTATCCAAAAAATACATTTTTCATAAAATTTTGACGTGCCCACCTAGATTTGTGCTGAGCCCTTAACGCTTATTCCCAATTTTATAATATTTTACTACAAAAAGTCACAGAAAAATATTCAATCTTCAATTTTAGTTAAAAAATGAAAAAAAACTGTAGTAATAAATCGTTTTCATCCCGGATCATCGTTTTATTTCAGAGGTAGAAACAGACGCTAAGACGGCGATGGCCGCGTGGGGACGAAGTTGCGGAAAATACTCACAAAATTTTAATACAAGATTTAGTCGAGACATTAATTTCGGAAATGGTACATTGTTTGAACTTTTGCTATTAATTTTATATAAATTTGCGACAGAGGGCTTTGGTCTGTAATAATTTGTAATAATTGAAAACCAATAAATAATATTATCATTTCGATTATTTTTAAAATTATTGTAATTCTTAAAACTCCGAACTTGCTCTACACATTTCGAGTTTGTATTTCTCTTTGAAGGTTATGTTAAGCATAATGTTATTTATAAAACAAACCTTGTAAACTAAGCTTTTTATTAAATATGATAATTATATCCGAAATGTGTAAACAAGGGGTAACTTCAGTGGCTCGCGTTCCCGGTTTACCGGTATAATATTTGGGTTCTCCGCGGTCTCTATTGGTTTCATGTGATTCCATGTTTGTTTCCTGTTTGTTTCCCTGGGTACTTCATTGATTTCCTTGGTCAAATGAGTGTGCAAATTCAAAGAAAATTAGATCAAATTTATGAAAACACCCGTTTGACATAGCGTAAAGCCCAAAATAGACACAGGGATCGGCTTCGGGATCAGCTCGAAAAATGAGGATTGGTGTCAATACACTCAGGGATCAGCCCAAAATTTGGAGGATCAGGCTGATCTTCCAAAAATTCTAAATTCATGAGGTCTAGTGAAATTACTGGAAATTACGAAGATTAAGATACATCAGCGCCAGTGTTGAAAATAAAAAGCTTCACTTTGGGTGTTTTTGGGTACTTTTCGAAATGTCAATTGAATGAAAAAACACACAGAGTAATTGCAAAATCTTTAAATTCATTAATATGGGAATAATGGGAAGATCAAAGTATTCCTGTATGTATGAAAAATGCATTGATATTTCACTAAAGAAGTATTTCAGCAGTCAAAGTGGGCACATTTAATCAAAATTTACGCAAAAAACGCTAATCCTTGATTATAAATCCTGAGTGTATGATGGTTTGGGCTGATCTTTTACCGCCAAGTTTTTCGAGCTGAGTATTCTCGAGGATCAGCCTGTGTCTACTTGCGGCATAATAACACCCAGTTAAAAAACACCCAGCTTACGACACTATTTTAGGCCTTATCGGTAAGATATAAATGGTAGGCCCTAATTGAAGACTGGATTTTGCTACGTACGTCAATGGTGGACGAATTAAACTGTCAGACACATCTCCTGATTTCACTTCCGAATATTATACAAACGGTAGAAGCTACGAGAATAATGATATGTTTTATTGCTTCAGTTTTCAGGATTGAATATTTTATAAGAGCACAATCTATTGTGTAAAAAAATTATCTTCTGAAAAAACCTATGAAAAAGAAATAAAAACACCTATTTTAGGGTTCTAACTTGTTTATTATTATTACTGCACTATTCTCTACATGAAACGGTGTCTTGAATAATTATTATTTATTAATAATCTCACTCAAATTATAAAAATTCACAACAATGTTTGAATAAATTTAAGAACAAATGAAATTTCTTGGAAAATATTTAATCTTTTCACTGACAGCTGAGCAACACGGCGGGCAACATAATTCTTGCAGTTCCAATGCTTGCCACTACGAGCGCTAAACGGTGTCCTTCGCATATTATTTACTTGGTAAGGGGTCTTTTCAATTGAAGCTTCTTAAAAGTTAATATGGCTTATCTGTTATAATTTCTCATCTGTCAAGATATTTTGAAAAATTTATCTTAGGATTGAATTACTAAGGACAAAAGACCTATTATATTCTGAAAGAGCAATAAAATTGGTTCCCATTTAGGATTCTGAGACCTTCGGGAACTGGGCTAATCCTCTAGGCTAAACACTGCTTAAGGTATGAAAGATAGGGGTTAATTCAGGCTATGATATATGCTTAACTGGTTAGACGTATTGTGATAACACTGACTATGCCTTTGAATTAAATTCCATTTTTTGGGACTTGGATCTTTAAGGTTAGATTAATGAAGATCAGATGTTTAGGTTAGAGACTTTCAGCAGAAAACAATAACTTTGTCATAGAAATCATTTAAACTTGAAATATAATAAAAAAATAAAAGAAAATGAGAAAACATTCTTCGATTTTAAGGTTGTATTTGAATTACTTAAACTTTCGATTTTCATTTTTGAATTTCTTACGTCCTGGATAGTTATACCAAGCGCTGACAGAGGACTTCTCCCAGAAAGAAAATATATTTTACTTCTCATTCCGTGCGCATATTAGAAGAAGTACTCCCTGTTCGAATTTTGAAATTCTTTGAACATCGAAAGACATAGTAGCACAGTTTTCCCCATTCTACGTTCCTGAATTACACTATTATTATTAATCGTATCGAGATATTTATTACAAGGTAATCATTTTTACAATGTCATATCCCGTGTTGGAAGAATCTGCGAAGTCCATTGTAGACCGCCCAGGAGCGCCTTCCCGTGTGGTGAATGCTTCTTCCATGCTCCCGGAGTTGTTGGGCGAGGCGGTGCATTTTTATTACGTTATATCACAGTGAAAATGTCTTTTTCTAAACATTCAGATCTTTGCACCGGGCGGGAGTTGAACTCACAACAGTGAATCGAGCCGGGGAATCGATCCGCCCAAGAGCCAACGGTCTTGCCTATTGTGCCACTGATTCCCCCTGAATTACACTAAAAAAAAATTAAAAGATTAAATTGATCCGAATTTGATCCATCACTTTGAATGAATATTTTTCATAATAGAATATGTTAATTTGATCTATCCTTTAAAAAATGTTCAAATTTGGATAAATTTGATCCTTTTATTTTTACCAGTGTACAAAAAAGAAATTTAAACCTACTCGAATTTTCACTCCAATCTCAATCTGTTCTCTAATCTCTTAATCTGTGGTGCAATAGAAGTTATTCTTCATTTCAGCATTCAGCTATTTAATGTGTCTTGCATTAAATTAACAATACTTATAATAAAATAATTAAATAATTATAAAATAATTTAAAGTTTAATGTTGATTGAAAATTGTACATTAGAATTACACTACTTATTTTAAAGTTTTAATTCTGAATCTTCTTCTACTCCATCCATACCATCTATTTACTTATGTATAACGTCAATAAATGTATTAATACTGAAACCTAGTAATTTAATGTCACTCCCCTGAGGCATTCATTGAAACTTTCACATTTGTATATTCAAACATTTTTAAGTGGATTCATATTTTAGAATGTGAATTTCTAACAAACATCAAACGAGTATCACATGTCCATTACCCCAAAAAACTTTTTAGTCTCCCCTACTTTCCATCTGTTGATTTGAATTCCAGGTAGAATCATCTCCGGAATCATCATACCGGATGTTCACCAGCCACCCTGGAGCTTTGATGATAATGAGAGACAGAGTGACCAGACTTTTACTATTATGAGACTTTACTTTTTATCTCACACAAAGTTATACCATTTTAATTAATTTACTGAAAATTCACCGCACTTCGCCACAAAGTTCACCCAGAGGATTAGCTAAATTATAAATTTTGCAGAGTCGGGACTAACCCCGAGAAAGTTCTTCCTTTTCAGCTCAGCAAATTTGCAGAAAAAGCTTTGAGGACATCTTTCTAGTGGAAAAATAAACATTTGGCAAAACATCTTATAATTCTCAAAGTGCTGCGGATGTAACTGCGAGTACATTAAAACAATTGTTTATTTATTGTTTAATGTTTAATTTTATTTTGTATAAATAAAAAGGAAAAAAAAAACAATCGAAAGCTGTTGATTTTGAATTATGGATTTATAGATATTTAGGGTAAGTGTGCCAAATTTCGGCATAGTTGCATGTAATGCTAAAATCATTCTGAATATATTTTAAACAACCAACTGGCAACTGGCAAGTTGCCTGAAATTTGAAGTCACTTTCTCATACTTCGATTTAAATTTATATGGGATTTTTTTTGCACTCGCTACCGTTATGCTAAATATTTAAAAAGTGAGAAGTTTTTCCGTATTTTAAGATACCTTTCCATATGGAGGGATAAATATACTAAATTTCTGTTTAAATAATTTTTTTCCTCGGAGCACTTTGAGCTGAGTCCGAGATCAATTTAGGAATTGGCTTCAAATAGCTCCATATAAAAAGGCCAACTTTCCAGGCGCTTGATTTTAAAATGAATAAAAATATAGACATAGCTTTGGAGCCCTATTTCGGCCACCTTCATTCTCATAGTTCATTGCCCTTCGGGAATTCTTCCAATATCTTTTTGACGTCATCTCGTTTGCCGAAGCAACATTTTTTGTTATTCTTCTGTATTGTATAATCTCTAGAGTGCGTAAAATCTAAAAATTCATGGAAATTCGAGGAACAAAAAGGTGGTCGAAATTGCAAGCTGGTCGGAATTTGGCACACTTACCCTAACGCCAAAAAAATTCCTGGTAACCTAAAAAGGATTCGAACCCAGTACACTTGCATCATAGAGTGACTTGACCCATTGAGTACCTACTAAAAAACTAAAGCCTGGATAACAACTCATTCTTAGTCCAAAATCGTTTAAAAACCAGTTGAAAAATACCAGTCCGTGAGTGGCTGATCGACACTCTCTATGCTCGAAGTTTTAGAATCGATCGGTATCCATGATCCATCCCAACAATCAATCTAATAATCTAATAATTGTGTCTGCCGAAATGTAAATAAAAACGCTTAGGGCAAGAGTGCCAAATTTCGGCATAGTTGCATATAAGCACCGAAGTCCTAAGTTTGAAATGCACTAATTTTTAATTCATATTCATATTTTTTCTTACTTCCTTTTCGGGAAGGTTGTGTGGAACCTTGAAAACTAGTTTATCATCTTTGTTTTATTTAAATCACTTTCTAAAATTTTGAAAAATTAATAAAAAATATGGACATTGCTTTGGGTAGTATTCCGGCCACTTTGAGTGAAATTCCGGCCACCTTTGCGCCCTTCCTGTGCTCTTTCTGAACTCTTCCAAGGCCTTTTCCACGTCATCTTTTTCAAAGAAGCGATGGTTTTTTTCTCTGGACATTGTAGAACTCAGAAATTAAAGAAAAAAATATAAAATGAATAAGAAATTTAGGAAAGCAAAAGATGTTGCCGGAATAGGAAACACTACCTCACCGGAGAGACGCTCACAAAGTATATATTTTTTTACGCGAAATACAGGATCCAGATGGCAAATTTCACCCGAAATTTAAAGATTGATTCACTATTAATATAAACAGAAACAATCTCAAATGAAAACTAATCAATTTTCATGAAAAACTCCGAAGGAACACCATTTGCACTTCACGACAAATCGTAAGACTGCTAGAAACATAATCGATCTGTCATATTTTTTGTAAGACTCTTTCCACACTGAATTTTTACAACGCAATTTAAATTCAAATTACAGTAGACTCTCGCAAATTCGGCTCTTTTAAGATCGAGCTACTTTTTAATTCGTGCAGCGGTTACATTTGAAAAAAGTTTGTTGTCATTTTTCAAGTTTGATTATGATTATCAAATGAATAGAATATGCTCAAATTTGGCATGGTTTGTCTTAGTTTTGATGTGATTTTGAATTATTAAGGGATTTTCATGCAATTTACGTTATATATGAGTGTGTATTTATATGCTCAATATTTATATGCACATGAATAAAAAATCGTTGCATTTCAAAAAGTTTGTCGCCCGAATTTCTGTCTAATTCGGCTGACATTTCGGTCCCATATGCCCGAATTTTAGAGAGTCTACTGTATACCTAAAATTTAACGACCTTTGTGTTAATACATCCTAAAATGAATAAATATTTAAAACCAAAATGAATTCATTGACTATTCGAAGATTACATACATAATTTAAATTAATTTATTTGCATGGCCGAAATTACACTCAAAGTGGCCGAAATTAGAAGCTGGCCGAAATTTGGCACACTTCTCCTAAAAAACGCTTGATCTGTGAAGCAAGTATTCCAGGTTCGAGTTTCTTTTATGTCACTATAGGAAGCTAGCTTTTAAAGGATTAGAATGGTTAGAATCGAAGAACAATCGAAGGCTGCAATTAATCTATTTCTATTTAAATAGAACTTTAACTAATGCGGTACAAATTAAATTTCTCGATGCTTTTGTAAAGCTTATTTTGTGTAAGATTATAAGAAAGAAGGTATAACATCTCCTGCTGCTCTTTAAATATTACCCGGACCATACTTTAACCCTCAGCGTCTCAGCGTGACATTTCATTAGCGAAAGAAGTGTGTAAAGGGGCCGGGAAAGAAATCACCTTATCAATTATTGCCCAGCATTAAAGTTTAATTTATTTCCAGCGATGAGAGCAAACACAAAAGCTCGACATTCAAATAAAATATCATGCGACAGAGCAAATAATCTGCTCTGACAATCTGATAATAAACATTGCTGAGGAGAAAATTGCAATGGAAAAGGAGGGAAATTTTTCTCCACAAAAGCCTGGAAAGATGGAGCAAGGAGAAAAAAAGAAAAGTATATCACAAGTTGCACCCACTTTCATCCTAATCAGACATAGGCTGGGATGTATTCAAACAGAATGCCTGTAATAAATGTAATAAAAAGCAGAGAAAAATACGCACCAGGGAGCAAAAGAAAAACCATCTCTAAACCATTCCTCCTGAGGAAAGAAAAACGCACTAAAATTGAGGAGAAATAGAATCTTTGGGGTGCGAAGAGAAAGTGAAAGAAGACGATTTAAGAAAGAAACATTTTCCACGGATGTTTTTGTTTTCTCATTCTTTATCTCCTTCAAATCAAATAACACTGAGGATACAATGGGGCCAAAGGGGGAGACAGCACACAAAGCAAAAAAAAAAGCCAGAAATACTTTAAGCTTTATTGACAGGAAAAGCGGTTTAAATTTTTTTTTCTGGCTAGACGCGCCCGCCCGAGTGGGTGGGAAAATCTGTGTTTTATCTCCTTTGAGTACTTCAACACATTGCTTTGAATAAATTTACTAAGACCAATTCACCCCTCAAAACCGTTTTTGTTTGCATTACAATGAAATCAGGGACACCATCATTATCTTTTGATAGCGCCCTGGCGTGGGCCTCTTGACATTACCCAATCCCCAACCAATGCCAAAATATCGTATTAAATCGTAAGTGTGGGAGGATTTTAATCCATGATCCAAATGTGACACATGCCGGAGGTTTTCCAGATGAAATTCTAAGTAGTTTAACGTTGTGGCTGCTTTTGAAAAATATTCCCTTGAATAATGCATAGATTTTCCCGAATTTCCCATTCAATTTTAACGTTGTATAGGGTAAGTGTGCCAAATTCCGGCCAGCTTGCAATTTCGGCCACCTTTTTTGGTCCTCGAATTTCCATGAATTTTTGGTTTTTACATACTCTAGAGATTATACAATGCAAAAGATTAACAAAAAATGTAGCTTTGACAAACAAGATGACGTGAAAAAGACATTTGAAGAATTCCCGATGGGCAAAGAACTATGAGAATGAATGTGGCCGAAATAGGGCACCAAAGCTATGTCAACATTTTTATTTATTTTAAAATGTATTGAGAATGATTTTAGAGTAAATAAAGACGATAAACTGTCTACAAGCTTCCAAGCAACACCCCTTAAGAAGAAGTAATAAAAATATTCAATTTGTATTAATAATATTGCATTTAAAACTTGAGACTTTGGCGCTTGCATGCAACTATGCCGAAATTTGGCACATTTACCCTATATTGATTTATACTATATATAATGAGATATGAATAAGAAAAAGAAATATGAAACCAAACCTGTTTAACGGAGTTTGTCAAAAATAAACTATCTTTCAATTGATTCAGGTAATTAAAGTATTAAGTTTGAGTCGTTTGAGTGTTTCTTGAAACCTTGTAGATAGTTTATCGTCTTTGGTTTCTCTAAAATTATTCATAATACATTTGAAAATGAATAAACATATAGACAGAGCTTTGAGTATTGTTTCAGCCACCCTAGTTCTCATAGTTCCTTGCCTTTCTGGAAGTCTTTCAAAATCTTCTTCACATCATCTCGTACGTAGAAACAACATTTCGTGTTTTCTTTTTATTTGCATTGTATAGACTCTCTCTAGAGTATGCAAAAACTAAAATTTCATGGAAATTTTGAGGAACAAAAGAAGTGGCCGAAATTGCAAGCTGACCGAAATTTGATACAGGTCCCCTGATTGGATATTCATAATCGATCTAAATTAAGGTCAGGGTAAAGCGATATCATAACTCGCCGTATTCGAAGTCATCTAATTAAATCTTAAATTGGGTATTACTTTTATGGCCAGGAGCATACTTGGTCCATTTAATAAAAATATTTAGTAAGAAGTAGGTTTAGTCAGTGAAATGTAATTTTGATTTGCAAAAAATCAATTTAGTCGGTTATTACAATCAATTAAAATCAATGTAAAAGCCCATTTCAGTAAGTTAGAAAAAATGATCTGAATATAATGCCCTTTTCACATCCTTTAGATCAGAAAAATTTCGTGAAACCAAAATTCACATCCCTCTCTTTCTCAAACGTTTCGCGTATATGTCTATCTCACTCTTTCGCCTTCAAAATTATATTAAACTAAATTGATTTTTTTATGACAGTCAAATAAAGAAGAAGAGTACATAAGAGAGGGATAGAGATATGCAAATCGTTCGAGAACGAAAGGGAAAATAATTTCGATTATATGAAATTTTCCTGATCTAAAAGGTGTTAGCGCTCTAATACTTAAAAAAAAAGTAGTGAAGAAATCGACTTTAAACAGCGAAAAATCAACTTTGGTTGTTAAAAAAATCAGACTTGGTCAGTAAAGTAATTCATTTAGTCAGTAATGGCTCTGTAGACCTTTTAGATCAGGAAAATTTCGTGAAATAAAAATACACACGGCTTGCTTTCTCACGTTTTGTATATGTTTATCTCACTCTTCAATTCCAAATTAGACTGAACTAAATTTAATTTAGTGTGATGTTCAAAGAAAGAAGAAGAGTACAAAAGAATGAAATAGACATAAGCAAAGAAAGTGATGGGAATTTTGACTTCATAAATTTTCCTTGAACTAAAAGGTGTGTCGGAGCCATAATAATGAAAATTTAGCCAAAGAAATGCACAAAGTGTTTTATATTTTAACCTGAACAATCTTATATTTTTAAGTTGAATTGCACTAATTTTTGCAAACTATATTACAGTTAAACTTATATTAACAAATCCAATATCAATTGAATATCAAGATTATTTCATATCTTTAGAATGCACAAAATTTCCAATTAGGTCTATAAATAATTTATTCATTCAATTGAATATTTCTCTGACAATTTCGTATATGTTTTATAGCTCAAAATTGTTATTTTTTAATTAGCCAATTTTAAAATTGTACCGTGCGATATTGTATAGAAGTACCTGAGTGGAATAAAGCAATAATTATAATTTGTTAATTATACAAAATACGGCTGATTTAACTTTTGCCCATTTTCAGTGAGGATATACTATGCCATAAAATATTTTATTTAATCGTTTAAAAAAATATGTGTGAAATTTATTAAACTCAATCAGAATTCAGAAATCAATTATAAATTGAATTATTCTTTATATATTGATGATTTTATATTTTTACAAAGCATTCGAAATTTACGATAATTTACGGTACAACCAAGATCGGATTTTATTTCAAATAATTCTTTTACGATTGCTGATTTTTATTAAAAAAGAATTGTTTTTAATACGGGAAAGTGTGCTACCTTCGGACGACTCAAGCTCTGAAGAACTCTTTTTCCCAATATGTTTTAAATAGAATTGGCCAATGCCTCAAATTTCCTGAAAACAACCATGGGTCAAATCCATTAAGAACTTAGAAAAAAAAATTGAGTTGTCCAAAAGCTTCAATCATGCGAGGGTACCACGCTTTTCCCTACAATGTTTCTGATTGCAAGATAAAGTAACAAAAGATTTCTGTGTCAGCTCTGTTGTAATTTTTCCAGTAGAAAAGATTAAAAAAAAAATTATTTGATTAGATTCAGATTATACCCAAGTAGCACAACCTACTTATTGTAACGTTAATTTCACAACATCTAATAATGACTTAGTCATACCTTGGGCAGTTGACTGATAGTCATATGACTGAAAGTGAAGGATCGTCAAGAGGATATACAACATCATATACAACGTTCTATCTGAAAACTTCTTTGATGATTACCGATTTTAACTGGAATATTGACATCCTGGGTCCTGGAGTAACCAATTATCCGATCTCCATAGCCCAGGAATACAGAGATTTATACTCCTCATTTCTCGGTCAAAGCAAGATTGACTCCCTCTTCTAACGACTAGCCTGTTGCGACACCGTTCTACACAGGGGAAGTCAATCACGACTTTCAAATTATGACCGTTGTAACCTTGATAGAGCACTTGACTTCTACAAATGTCGGGATAATCGACAACATTGTGTATGATACGTCCAATACGTTTTTCAAACTTATCAAAAGATTTCGTTAAGTTAAGTCTATGAGAATAGTGTTGCTTACATCTCAACCAAATTTATTTATTCTGCGTTGATCATTCAATTCCATTAAGTATAAATTTTATAATACAATTTATTGTTTTTCAAGTTTATTTGATTAATCAGAATATTGTATTCTTCTATGAAAATTGTAAGGATCATAATTTAAGATTCACAAGTCGGTTGTTTTCACTAGAACGGAATCACAAAAACTGTTTGCGTGAAGAGACGAAAGTCTGGATTAGTTTGAGCAATCGGGATCATGGAGCTCCTAGTTCTGGACCCTTAGGAATGCATAATTGGTGGAATTCCAAGTAATTATCAAATAAAATATTCGGTGATATTTTAAAATTCCTTTTAAATTAGATTTATGTATTTACATTTGTTATTTTTATAGAAGAAGTTAAGATGTAAATAAAAAAGGAAGTAAATGCTAGGAACGAAACTATTCTTTATGTAGATCGGTATCAGAATATTCAACGGCTACAGAGGGATGTCTCCGGTGATTGCCCGTGAAAATGTTAGTCATCCTAAGATGAAAAAACTATTTTTGGTTTTGTCCAGAGCTTTCGATCCTGATGGGGATCTTCTTCAGTGGCTGGAAGGGCATTAAAATATTTATTTGCAACGAATTTCCTTTTGGCATTTTGTAAAGGTCGTGTTTGCAGAGTCTTTCTTAGGGATCGTGTGGTTCATGGGGTTCCAGCCACTGAAGAAGATCCCCATCAGGATCGAAAGCTCTGGGCAAAACCAAAAAAAAAGTGTTTTCATCTTAGGGTGACTAACATTTTCACTGGAAATCACCGGAGACATCCGTCTGAAATCAAGCTGCGCCAGTTCATCTTTGGGAGTTCAGCGGCTACTTCTTCGATCTCACATTTCGATGTTCGCAAAGAACGCCATAATATTATAAATGTCCGTAACGAGATATTTGTTACAATGTAACCATATTGCATTGTCAATATCTCGTATTGGAAGAATTTGTTAAATCCTTTATAGACCACTCAGAAGAGTCTTCCCCGCAATGTGAATCCTTTTTCCATGATCTCGGAAATTTTGCAAAAATGTGGTGAATTTTTATTACTCCCTGTATGAGAGTTACACCGAAAGGTAAGTGTCATCAAGCAAATACGTCTCAATAATCTCCGGTAGGTCGATCATCTGGTATAAAAAGATGACACGATGACACAGTCTCTAATGTACTGGACAGGTAATTAGGCTCAAGTGGTAAGAGATCCTAATGCCCTAGATATACTTACAGCATAAGCCGAGAGACGGCTTAAAGAGACTATAATCAGAATAATGGTCAGTAGGGGAATTCTATAGCAGTATGATAATGTCATATGACAAATTTCAATTTTTTTATATGTTAAATCCGGAAGAACTAATCATAAATCCGACTTTTATCAGTTACTAAAAGCTTCATAGAGCTCCTTGCATTGGATATTCGATACTCACTTTGCTGTTATGGTGACCTACACCCGAATTTTGCCACAAAAATTT
The DNA here is from genome assembly GCF_024763615.1 of Phlebotomus papatasi. Classification (NCBI taxonomy): domain Eukaryota; kingdom Metazoa; phylum Arthropoda; class Insecta; order Diptera; family Psychodidae; genus Phlebotomus; species Phlebotomus papatasi. Next base: position 12,858,403 of record NC_077224.1, on the reverse strand, counting down.
ATCATATGGCATTGTCATAATGTTACAGAATTCCCATACAGATTATACATTTTTATCAGTTTCTTAGTTAGTGAGAAACTCATAGGAATTTTCTTAAATCATCATTTTGAATATAATTACACTAAACCGTCTCTCGACTTAAGTCGTAAGTGTGTCTAGCTTATAAAACCGACCAAACAACAGTAACTAAACAGTAGACTTTCTGAAACCATTAAAACGACATCGTCATGACCTCATGCTGTGACTCTAGTCAAAAGATGTTACTTGGGTCATCATAATCAATTTCAACCGATTATCCCTGTTGGGGTCGCGGGCCCATGACATCCAAATGAGCAGCCTACACTTGTCGATCCTCCACCACTTCAGGAAGATGTTCGGGTTCAATTCCAAGGCGTTCCAAGGCATGATTCTGAATTTGATTTAACCACTTTGTCCTAGGTCTGCCTCGAGGTTGACGACTTCTTACAATGGCTTACCTTAACCAATTGAGCCACGGAAGAGCTTTGTTACTTGGGTAGTTATCTAAAATTGAACATAGCTCTCTTTCAGTTTTTAGAGGCATTCTCAATTCTCTCCACTAAATACAAAACTTTCCTAAATTTACTACACGAAAATATTGATCTTGGACCTATGACCTATTGCTCTCTATCCCCCTTCATCAAGATGTTGTTTATGAAAGAGTTTTGTTTGATGTGGTGTTTCTCATTGATTGAATTATCCCCTGGCTCAGGCAATAAAGCCTTCTTAATTCTGGAAGAATGCCTGCTATTGAGAGGCAAACAAACTGATTAATTACATTTCCATATTTTTTCACGCTTCAATTGGATCCCACTCTTCTGTCACTAATTATCTTCAATTATTCCCACACAAATATTTCCATTTCATGTGTCGAGGGTGGGTGGATGGTATCCGAAGCGGAAGAGCAAATGTGTGAAGTTACTGGGAAGTTGGGTGAGATTAAAGATACATCCGAGGGATCCTTAAATTAAATAGGGATTACTTTTTTGTGGTGGAGAAAGAAAATTTTGGGGCATTAAATGAATACATTATGTGTGGGTAAACGTGAGTATTTTACCTTCAGCATTTTACTAGTGAAATAATTTATTTAGCTCGATTTGTTCATTCAGTCGTTAATAAATTCTTCCTTTGTCGGCAACATCCCACCTCTGTTGGTGGTCCAGAAGATCAACATCCCAGGTTTGGTTTGTCCGAGATGGGAAAGTTCAGGAGCGTTTGTTGCTCTTACGGTGAAATGGATGGGGAAACGCAAAAAGAGTTCAGACCATTAAGCATTTCCCGGGGAAATAAGTATTTGCACATTTAAAATAATCTATTGAGGTGAAATTCATGGTTATCTCAGGGTAATCTTGGTGGATTCTTTGGCAAAGGGGGGGAGCTCTTTTTATCCCTTATCCATACTTTCTCCATATTTATACTACAAACCTCTTATTCACTGGTTTATTTGAAAATTCCTCATGCGAAAAATTCCCCATAAGAATTTTATGAACTTATTCTATATTATTTCCAAGTTAAATATCCCATATTCTTGAATGTCTAAAAAAGGAATAGGAGAATGCAGGCATGGTTCGCACAGAGTGAACTTTCAAACGATGCGAATTTTCTCTTTGTTTGCCAAAGAGCTGGCCTACCATTTCTCATCTCATTTCATGAGTTTAATAATGATCTATCTTATGGCTAAGAAATGACGAACTAGCTCTTTGCAAACAAAGAGAAAATTTTCGTTGTTTGAAGGTTCACTCTGTGCGAACCTTGCCAACATTTCTCTAAGGGTATACATTCGTGTAAAGCATCCTAAAAATTTCATTACGGAATATATTTATTTTCAGATAGTTACGAAATTTTATATTTTTTGGCTTTAATTTTGTTGAAATTTAATTTAAAGCAGAATTAAAGAAATTTTACCTCCGACTCATCAGACTGAAGTCAGTTGTAATTGCCTTTTTATGCAAATTAAAATTTTAATTTCATTTTCGAATACAATTTCATTTGACAGAGAAAGACAATTGAAACTGATTTTAGTTTCAAAAAAAAAACAGGAGGTAATATTTCAGTAGATTGAATTCTATTAAGTTCAGAAGGTGTTCAAGTACTATAAGAATTTGGGGTCATGAAAGCCGAAATTTCGAATAATCAAAATGCTCAATGGATCAAAATTTCGCACAAAACCAAATTTAGAATAGGCCAAAATCGCAAAATACCAAAATACTGAAAGAAACAAACTCCCGAAAAGGCCGAAATTACTAAAAGGCAACATCCTAAATCCTAAAATCCTGATAGCCAAAATCACAAATAGCAAAAGTCCCAAATAGGTAAAAATCCTGAAAAGCCAAGATCCCGAAAAAGCTATAATCTCCAAAGCCAAAATCCAGAAAGAAACATAATCTCGGAAAGAACAAAGTCTCTAAAAGCAAAAATTCTTAAAAGCCAACATCCCGAAAACCAAAATTTCGAATAGTGAAAATAACGAAAGGGTCAAGATTCCAAAAAGCAGAAATTCCGAATGGAAATGGCAGAAATGGCCAAAATCCCATTAAGGTCTAAATCCCGAAAGACAAAATTCTGAAAGAAACAAAATATAGAAAAGGCCAGAATTCCGAAAGCCAAATTTCTAAAAAGCCAAAATCTCTAAAACCAAAATTTCGAATAGTTAAATCCCGAACGGGTAAAAATTACGAAAAATAGCAAAATCCTGAAAAAAAACAAACAAAATCTCGAAAAGGCCAATTTCCCGAATGGCACAAAATTCTACAGAATCTCAAATCCCGAAAGCCAAAATTTCGAATGGGTTAAATCCCGAAAAGACGAAATTCCTAACCGGACAAAATCTCAAAAGAACTACAATCCCAAAAGCCAAATTCCTGAAGGAAATATAAACGTCAAAACCAAATTCTTGAAAAGGTAAAATCCTGAATGAGTCAAAATTTCGACGAACCAACATTCCCACGCCAAATTACCGAAAGTTAAATATCAAATAAACTAAATCCCAAATAGATCAATATCCCGAAAGGGTCAAAATCCAGAAAAGGCCAAAATCCAAAAATCCAAAATCCCAAAACAAACAAAATTTCGAAAAGCCAAAATCACGGTCCACAATTCCGAATTCTTAAGTGTCGTAGCTACTCTCTCAATTGCAACCGCGATTGCTGGGGGCTTAGGAAAATTATTATTTTTTCAAATAGAGGCCTGAAAAGCTTAGGATGGAGACTCTTTTTCTCTTTTTCTTTTTTTTCACTTAATTTTTTTTCTTTTCATTTTTAATTCTTTCTGTACATTTTTATTTTCAATATTTTCTTTTTTTCTTTTTTTTCTTTCACAATTGTGAAAGGGATGATCCTATTTTTGTGAATAAAGTATATTATTATTATTATTATTATTATTATTATTATCGTTTTTTGAAAAATTATAATACGAATAATATCGTCCCTCTCCGGAATTAGACCTTACTTTATTTATTTATTAATTTATACTCATTCCCAATGCATCCCAAACCATAATACATAGTCGTTTCCAATAACATATTTATTCTAAATTTTAATTTTAAATGCAGGATAGTGGGTCGGGAGAAAGCAAAGGGACGAGGTAAGAGACGACTTGAAAATCATACAGACTTGAACCTTTTGAGATTTTGGCTTTTCGAGATTTCGATCCATTCGGGATTTAAGTCCATTTGGATTTTGGTTTTTCATATTAAGGTCGGCATCGAAAAATTTGATTTATTTATGATAAGGAAAGTACACATTGAATTATGAAATTTACTTGCAGCTCTTCCGGTGTTCACCAGAGACTTCATTTCTTTCCGAATTAAAAGACATAGAATATTTGCCAGAGCTTTCGACCTTTGCATTGGGTCTTCCTGAATGGTTCCGGTCAGTAATAACCTTTCGAAGATATAAAGCCACTTCAAAGCTAAGCAAAACCTATGCGAAAGTCTACCGGAAGTCTAACGTGCGAGTCCACGTACTTATCGCTATAGATAGCGCTGATTGTTCTGCAATTTCGAATTTCGGTATTCTTCACACACCCACCCGGCAAATTCTGCAGAATTCTGCAGAAATTCGTCAGATTTGAATTACTAACTGCCGAAAAATCAGCAGAATTTCTGCAGAATTTTGTTCTAAGGTGGATCCGATCGTCGTATGAAAATTCTGCTGAATTTTCTGCAGAATTTCTATAGAAAATTTTAAAATTATCGGCAGAATTTCTTTAAAGTATTTAGATGATTTCTACATTTCTTCTACCCTTTCTAATGTTTCTAAACATTATTTTAACTACATAAAAATATGTATTTCAATTTATTTAAAATTCAATTTTTATTCAACAATTTTACGTGAATACTCTCTTTTTTCGCAATATTATTATAATGTTATAATACAATATTATTAAATCAGCCATAATAGAAAATACGAAGGGGAAGGAAATGGTTAGAAAACACGAAAGAAATTCGCGATGCTCACGAAGTCGCACGACTATCCCGAAGCCACACGAAGTATCCGATTGAATGACAAGAAACGTTAAAATTTCAAAAGTGCAGAATTGCAGATCGAAGTTTTGCTGGGCATTTGTGTAACTAGTTGATTTAAACCGTTTAAACATTCAAACCTCCAACAGGTTTTTATGAAAGTTGTCTCTGATACACCGAATCGGTACAAAAAAAAAATCTACAACAAGAGAGAGTTTTCAAATCGAGAAGGTTATTGCTGAACTAGAGTAATCGATCAATTAAAGCCTTTTTACAATTTGAAAATTCGTCTTACATTATGATTAAAGGAATGTGGGAAAAATATGAAGTGTTCTAAGCCAGAATGTGTGCGAAGTCTGAAAACCTTCCCGAATGTTTTCTATCAAGTAGGGTAAAGTGGTACAAGATGGACAGGGCTTTTTTCTTGATAAATATAGTACTTCATTTTTATTTGTATATTTTTAATGCTTTAGTTTTATAAATTGGTTCCTTGTGCATAAGAACAAATTTTGTACTGTATTTATCAAGGAAAAATCCATGCGCAACTTGCGCAACTTGTACCGGCGAATTGTTCAACTTGTAACATTATGTCCAACTTATACCACTTTACCCTACACTGAGAGAAATCCGAAAAAGTTAAAATAACATTCCGGAAATGTTAATTTTGCCCTGCAGTATTGATCCGAAAACGGTGTAAATATTACCCTTTTTAGGTGTATTATGAGTTAAAGTTACCCTTCTTTCATGTTGATTTTACCCTGAAAAGGTGTAAAATTAACATTAAAAAATGTTGATATATTTTTACACCTAAAAAATGTTAAAGTTATGAGGAAAAAAAGTTAATCGCAGCCTCTTTTTTTTCTCAGTGTAGGGAAAATTTTCCCTAGTGAAATACTTATGTATTTCATAAGGGAAAATTTTCCCAGACTTAGAGGATAGAGGCCAAGAGCCATGCACAGCATCTCTTCAGTTTTCTTGTATATATGCCGCCTTTTGAGGGGGGACGGGGTGGTTTTCACAACATTGTTGATGGTTGCTCTTTTCCATTCCACTCGGCTGATTCTATTTATGCCACCCTCAGCCGACGGATGGGGTGGAATTGTAAATATTTGTGGGCGATAGCGGGTGGTGTCAGCAATATTTATGATGATACCAACCAGAAGATTAGGAAAATTTGTGGTGTTCCATCAAGATTTTCCGCGTACCACACTCCTATTTTCATTTTTTTTTTCTTTTTCAAATGCCTATTGTCGCCTTTTGTTGGCCACAAGAAGACCCTTCTTTCAACACACACAAAAAAGCTCCACTGAAAGCTCAAATAGACCAAGGAAAAAAATCAAAGTTCAAAGTGTTTTTTTCTGCAAAGAAGCAGCTAAGGAGAAAAGTCTATTGACTCTCATGCAAATTGTCTTGAAGCAATGTATGATTTTGAATGAGAGATCCTTATCCTCAAACCCTTCCTTTTCCCATTCAAGCCCGCAAGTATCTTCAAATGTAGTGAATGCAGAGGTGGAAAAGAGCTCGTTAAGTATAGTGGAAAATAGTGAGAAATTTTCCTGTCGCTTAATTACAATTGGCTTTGTTTCATTCTTCCTGACTCCTCTGCACACAATAAATTTACTAATGAGGCGGAAACTGTGTAATTTTGCAAATATACACGCTCCATTCCCGACATTCAGCCTTTCCTTTAGTCCATGATGAGCTCCTTTTGCCAGATTAACGTGGATTGTTGCAGTTCTGCTCAATGGTGTGTATATTTTAAATTTAGCACCTTCTTAGTACACAACCAAGTCAGAATTTTCTTTCTCCATTAGCAAAAGAGAATTTTGCACTGATTCTTTTTTCCAACCCAATTGATGGACATTTGCAATTGGCTAACATTTTAAAACTAGTACATTTCAAAATAAAGTCGAATATGATACAAAAGAGGTGAATTCATTTCAATATCTTTTACAAGGTACAAATGGCTATCGTTACAGCCCTTTAAAATCTAAAATGTAATTAAAATATTTGTTTTTCGAAACACAACTTGGTACAGGGATACTAGTGTACAGTGGGACCTCGATTGAGTCAACTAATTATTTCCAGGCCTGTTGACTCTATTGGATTCGTTGACTCTATTGGAGTCCGAAAAAGATCATTAAAATGCGAAAATTTTAATAGAAAGGGGTATTATTTTATGTTTGTACTAGATCATTGATAAATTCAAAACGATAGTCGAATATTATTTAATTAACCCAGGAATTCTACACCCTCTGGCCCAAAAAAGTCGTATGTTTAGGCAAAAGTTGGAGATTAAGGAATGATTTTACGGAATGTTTTTAGCAAATATCTCAAGTGTAAACTACTCTTCATGTGGTAATATTGAGGACCACCCACGATCTTAAAATAACGAAATAGTGTCTTAAAGATTTATTTTCTCACTTTTTTTATAAGAGCTCCGGAAGGCATTTAACAATTGAAAATTCTGATGCAATTAACGTTGTTAACTATAGGGGAATGTTGGCAAGGATCGCACAGAGTGAACCTTCAAACAACGCAAATTTTCTCTTTGTTTATAAAGAGCTAGTTTGTCGTTTCTTAGCCATAAGATAGATCATTATTAAGCTCATGGAACGAGATGAGAAATGGTAGGTCAGCTCTTTGCAAACAAAGAGAAAATTCGCATCGTTTGAAGGTTCACACTGTGCGAACCATGCCTACATTCCCCTAATTTTATTTATTTAATTATACTCTCGAGCCCAACGGAATTTCTTTTAAACTTTTAATGTATAAAAGAATAGGTTGATAATTCTTTACATTATGACATAACCATGGCTCTAAACATTACAAAAAGAGCAATAAAACCAAATAAAACTAATTGTTCTCATTTTTTTCTTCTTGTTCTGTAATATGGTCGCTAAATGGTTAGCGATATCGACTTGAAGTATTTAGATGATTCCTTCCCTAATGAGTCAACCTAAGGATTATTAATAGGACCCTTATTTTCCTTCTGATCCCTCGCCTTCATCACCAAAATCGTTTTTTTTTTTTGTGATTACAGGAAAACATGTCATCTGGTTTTCTTCCTCGGAAGATGAAGAGTACATTGACTAATTAAATCTTAAATGTATAAAAAAAAGTAAGACCGCTTTTTGCTGAACAATTTTAATTTTCTGTTCCTTATTGGGCTTTGATCCAAATTTTCCTTTAAGATACTAATTTTTTAAATAAAAAATGTAAAATAAAATAAATTTACACGTTTTTTTAGAAGGGTAATTTTATGATCATTTATCATGTACATTTTTTTTAAAAGTAAGTTTTAAAAACAAGTTTGAAAAAATTAGAAAAAAATCTTCACGTTATACTCAAAAAATCTAGCATCCTATACGTTTTTCTTTCGTAATTCGAGTTGTTTGTGCCATAATATTTTTCACTTCCAAATTAATGGTGGCTCAAATATTGCGATCATAGGCTTAATCAAAATATCTTAAGACAAGAAAAAAAGACAAGAGAAGTTGCAATCGGTCAAAACGCTTAAATCACTAGAAGAAAATATTTTCTTGAAAAATGATTATATGGTTAATATACCAATTTTATCATAATATTATCACGAACTATGTTTTTCTTGTATTAAAAACGTTACATTGATACACAAAAAGACTTGGAGATTGACTCGACCGGGGTTCGACACTATCGAGGTCCCACTGTATTTCAAAACGCTTTGATAGTGGTTTAAAAAATATTCTTCATTGCTAGTCATCATCCTTAAAAAGAAAAAGCTAATTTAACAAAATCCGCGACCATAGCTGCAGAGAAATGGTGTGTTAGATGCACAGATCGGTTGATCCTTGAGTCTGGAATCAGCACTAAGACGGCGATGAACGCATGTAAACGTAAGCGTAAAAAACAAAAATAATAGCAATATGTATCTGGAAGTTGTCCTAGAAGAAACTCTGAAGCCATGGTCGTACTAATTTATTTGTAAAAGATACTGGAAGTTTCAACAAGACTCGGCACGTTTATAGAAACCGAGTTCTAAACGAGATTGACTAAAAAACTAACTTTTTGTTGCTAAGAGTAGCTCCAACGGCTTCCGGATGCAAAACCGCTCGACTTCTGAATTTGGCGCATATAGTAGACCAATATCAAGATTAAAAATAGTGCTAAAACTGGTGCTTCATCGGGAATGGGCTCGTATTTCTACGCGTTCATAAGCATCAAACTCAGGGCCTTAGTCCGGTGGTCTTAGTCGTTTTGTCAGAAAAAATTCAAATGGATTCCGAAATTATGAAGGATTGCTAACTATTTTATTTAATTTATTTAGTATAACTTAGCAAGATGTAATATTTGTATAAGTAGAAGTAATTTATGTACGCAGTCAAAATTTCCAAAATACATATTTTAGAATAACAAACATCCCAAGTACTCTAGAAATATATTCTTAAAATTGATATCCAATGATTTTGTACTTACTTACTTACGTAGGTGGATGCAACGTCTCTAAGGGACCGGGCTTCTCGAACCAATCTCTTCCAATCCTGACAGCCTATCGATAAAGTCCGTCCTATCGGAGGTTTCTTGCGAGTTTCCGTAACAATCTTGCTTTTAGTAGGGTAAAATGATGTAATTTGGAACCATTTACAATTTGGGGCACTTGAGATATTCTCATTGTTTCAGATGAGCAAAGAGAAAACAAAGACCGCAAAATTAGACGAAAAAGACAATTAAGAAGAAAAGGAACAGATATTTTCCTTTTAAATCTCTAAGACAGTGAGAAAATCTCAAATGTCCCAAATTATAAATGGTTCCAATGGTTCTAGGCTTTCTGGCTTTTTTACCCCAATCAATGTGCAGAGTGGACTTGTATGATATAGGCCATCGCTGTCAACCTACAATTTTACCCTATGTGACACCCTCTTGACTGGGCCTCTGACTGTGGATGGCGGGACTGATCGTGGGTGTTCTGAGTATGGTGATTCTCTTGTCATGGTGCTCTGTCTCTTCTACCCGCCTACCCTGGACCCCCCTGCCCATCTCACCATTGTCACTACTCAGACCCATACAACATGTAAACCCTGTTATCCCACCTTCACGAACACCTAGTGTCAGCGAGACGTGCCTTTTTTAGCCAAGTTGACACTCATTATCCCTCAATATGCTTGCTTCTGCTGCCCTTTCCTTAAGCAACGATGGCTATTCACCAGTAATTAACCACTAAATCTACCGACCGTTTTTGGTAGTTTTTCCTAGCGCGCTTAGTCAAATAACAGACTGCGGTAGGGTACGATACTCAAAAATTTTTTTTAGAAAAGAGGAAAAAATTAAAATTTAAACACTGAAAAATATATGACATATTTTAAGACATTCATAAAGTTTTATAGTGACATTGTACCGTTTAAATATGTGTTCATTAAAAAAAATTATACCGCCCAATTTGACCGGGTCTTGGTAGGTTTAGTGTTAAATTGTAATTATAAACATAAATTGTAAAATTCGATATGTTTGCAGATGAGATGGCAGATACGATACGATGGAGTTTCTGCCGTTTGCTTGATGAGATCGGTCGTGATAAGTCGGCGGCAGCCGCAACCAAGCATAATTGTGAAGAAATATTAAATTGAATTGAAAAACTAAATTGAATTCCAACACTGCTATTGAATTTAGGTTTTGCATTTCTTTTAGTAACATCACATACATTTTACAAGAAAGAAACCTTTTTGTGGTTTCATAAAGTAACAATTATTCTGAATAAAAGAGCCTTTAATTATTTAGGATCTAACAATAAACTGAAATTTGAATAGCTGTACATAAACTGTGCATTAGTATAATTGTTTAAAAATTTCTGACTAAATTGTCGAATCAATTTAGCTGAAATACTTGACTTAAAGCTTGGAAATAAAAATTGAGAACACTTTTCAGCTCCTCTCGTGAAAAAGTGGTCAGAGCTGTCAGTATCAGTTATGGTGCTATTACAATGAAAAAGAGACATATTTTTTGATACTTTACTATTCTCAAGTGCTAATGCGTTATCAATAAATTTAGCTTAAATATTCGACAAAAAGCTCGAAAACAAAAATTGAGAACACTTTTCAGCTCCTCTCGCTGAAAAGTTGTCAAAGCTGTCAGTATCAGTTATGGTGCTATTCCAATCAAAAAGGGACATATTTTTTTTGCTACTTTACTCTTCTCAAGTTCTAATGCGTTATCAATCAAATTAGCTTAAATATTCGATAAAAAACTTGGAAATAAAAATTGAGAACACTTTTCAGCTTCTCTCGCTGAAAAGTGGTCAAAGCTGTCAGTATCAGTTATGGCGCTATTCCAATGATAAAGGGACATATTTTTTTTTTTGGTACTTTACTATTCTCAAGTGCTAATGCGTTATCAATCAATTTAGCTTAAATATTTGACAAAAAGCTTGGAAACAAAAATTGAGAACACTTTTCAGCTCCTCTCGCTGAAAAGTGGTCAAAGCTGTCAGTATCAGTTATGGTGCTATTCCAATGAAAAGATGAACATATTTTTTAGCACTGTACTTCTCTGTACTCTTGCCAAGTGCTAGATCTCTGCTAAATCTTACTGTTCTCAAGCTCTTCTCTTTGTATGGGTTCCTGTCACGACAGTTTGATGCTTTTACAACACGATGAAGACTGAGGAATACAGTCAAGACGGGAACCAATACAAAGAAATGTCGATAATGTAGAAGCACTTGAGAACAGTAAAGTGCTAAAAAAGCACGTTCATTTTTCATTGGAATAGCACCATTAGTCAGTATCTGAAGGTTTATTTATCAACATCCCATCCGTTCACAAATGATCGTGAAAATCATGCTTATTCAGAGCTTTTCGAGGTCAAGGATCAAATTACAGTAGATTCTCTCTCAATCGGGAATATGGGGCGTAATGTTATCCGGTTTATCGATAGATTTAGGCATCAAAGCCTTTGTAAATTCCACAAATAGCGCTCAATTATAAAGAATCACGATAAAATAGGAAGAACTACAGCAAATTTGAGCAAATTAGCTTTATAATTAAACGTGAAAATTGTCAACAAAATTTGTCGCCCGATTGAAAAAGAGCCGATTGAGTGAGAGTCTACTGTATTCTTAAGGACATCTTAATTATAAAAAGATAAAATACTTTAGAATGGGATATGCATGAACTACGGGAGTTCCTCATTCAGTCTGCATCCCCATTCTGCCTTTGAAAGCACTACTCGTTACTTAGGACTTTCAGATAGAATTTTTCGTATACAACAACCATAGAAAAAGACTCTTTCCCATTTATCATTGTTTTGTAAATCTTCAGACACATGTGAAGGCAATGAGGACGAAATCCCATGAGCAGGACAGAAAGTTTAAATCTCATTTGGTGCATCTTCCCCATTGAACTCCGGGTACGTGTAGTTAGGGAGAACAGTGAACAAGAGTTGCATTGTGGAAGTTGTCATGTTTTGGAAGAAGAGCTTGAGAAAGAAGGAATTCTTTGTTTTGTCTCGTCTTTTTTTGTTGGTGGATTGTTGGTAAAGCTCATCTCTCGATGTTTTTGGTATTTTCACCAACTCATCCCTGCGTTGATGTACAAAATTGCATACAGTCGTGAGGGAAGCTCATTTCTCATTTTTGCCATTTATAGCATTTTGGGGACGTAGATACGATTCATTTACGTGGAAGGAATATCAAGTGCACGTGGCAAGGACCCTCCTGGTGAAAGTCATCAAAAGAACCACTGACAAAATTATCCCTTAAAATGAAGTTTATGAGGTGAATGGCTGTTTCGTGGAAGACATTCTGTTCTACCCCATCCACAAATTTCTTTACCATTGGTCCCACATGGCAAAAAAGCTCGGCAAAAAAGAAAAAGTTAACTTGTCCATTTGGTATTCTCTTCAGCATCATTCACATATTTTACAAAATTCACCGTCAAAATGTAATACAATGTAATGATGTCACCTACAGATTCAACCTAAAAATATATTAGTTGGGACTTTAAAAGTATGGTTTGAGGTCTAAAAGTTGAAACTTTTTACAGTTTACTATATGGCTGGAGAGTATATAATAAATTTTGAGCAACTTTTCTCATTTATAGTTGTATTTAAGTTGAAGCTCCAACTATCCCTGTACTTAGGCTTCTATACCCTCAGACCTTCCTTTGTTTCTTCAGTGCAGATTTTAAACACATACACACCTCAACGCATCCATGCAAAAGCTACTCATAACCCCATGAAAATCCTCAATTTCACACTGCATTCAGTCATGTCTGTATATTTAATCCCTGGCATTTTTTTGCCAAAAATACCTCTTTACAAACTTAAGTATAGTAAGGTGGGGTAACTGGATCGTTTGCCGAAGAGTGCTACTTAAACACTTATTTTTGGACTGATGAAATTCTTTCTTACTTCTTCTAAATCCATAGAATTATTCACTGTTTCATTCAGATATTAAAAAAAATTATCAAAAATATTAAAGAAAATTTATAAAATAATGATAATACTGAAATATGTCAGCATGCATTAACTGGGTCGCCTTTTCGCTAATTCACTTTTAATTAAACCTTTGGATTTAAAATACAGCCCAAGGAGCATTTATCGCTATAAATGAGTAGAGATGTCTGACATCTATACGAAAATAATGGCGAAGACTTTACAAATTTCTTCTATATAACCGTATAAAAGAGGTCCATATTCGGGTGAATGGGGAATTTTGACATCCAAAATATAACAACATTTTATTTTAAATATAATTACGGCATTATGAACGGCAAAATGTATCGATTATGACTGAACAAAATATAATCACTCAGTAATGTCAGTATTATAACTATCGGCCTAAGAGCTGTCATTTCTTTGGAATTTTTCTTTAAAACTTACTCAAATATTTTCCTCGAATCAATTATTATTTGTCCTCAACAATTCAGTAACATTTTGTATGCCTCGTGCACTTTTATCGCGTTTGTAACTTTAATGCAATGAGTGTTTTCCGTTAGAGGATACAATTTTAGTGAACAATATTACATTCCCGACTTGAAATCCGTAATAGAAAGCTGGGAAATTAAAGAAAATAAAATTGTGTGGTTTTATTGCTTTTTCCAGTATATCATTAAAAAAAAACTTATAGATCTCAGGTTTTTATTGAGTGTATTGATAGAATACATCACTTTAAAAACAATTCTGGACAAATATCGGTGCTCGTCAATGTTTTTTGCATACTTTTTCCATTAAATTGAGTTTTCCATCACTTATTTTCTGTAATTTTCCACGCCATAATCCTATTTTAGTTCCGATAAAATAAAATTAAGACATTATAACCTGATAAAGCGAGAAATGCGGAAGAAAATACGTCTTTACACATTTTTGTTATTTTATTTACATTATGTCGTACATTGTATTTACAATACGGATTCTTTACAACAATAATGTAACTACACAACATCAAGTGTCAAAACAGGCCAATTTCATGATTTTGGTGAATTTTTTCGGCATTTCTTGGCACATTTTCTCCAACTCAATTTTACAACAAATGATTAGAAAAGTGTGTTCTAACGCTTTCACTCCCGCTATACACTGCAATTAAAGAAAGAAATTTTTAGCAAACAAACACAGTATTAATTGACTATTTATCCGTGAATTTTCCTTATCTTGCTAAATTTTCTCACTTCTAACTCAGTACTCCACTCTACTGCTGACATTGATGCACTTTCATACTGTAATTTTGTGGAACACATCACTTTTTTCACAAATTTGAACTCAGAGATGTATCTCTGATTAGTAAATAAAGCAGATTTTGACAAACTGGCAGTGTTATATAAAATGAACACAAGTTGGACATAACTTGTCTCCTTTACGGAACAAATGTAACTAAAATATATCAGAACATGATGTTCATACGATTTAACGACATTATGTGAACATAACAGCAAGAATATGTAAAGTAATTATACTTTCGATATTTTCGACATAGATTTACATATTTTCACTCAAAAATGGATTATATTATGACTTATTTATGGATTATAAAAACATGTAGTCATAATTTTAAGGGAAAATACCAATATATTAACTCGAATTTATCAAATAAAACGTATTGTTCATATTAATAGTAAATAACTGATATTTTCTATACATTTTTTATTTAAGTTATTTTTATAGCATACAACGCACATAATTTTCAGATAATATACCTGCATAATGTTCATACATTATATTTTTTAGTAATAGCTTGATTACGTTGAAAATATGTTGGTTACATTTGAGACATACATTATTTAGATATCAAATGCCGCTTGGGAGTGAGACCTCGATAGAGTCAACTAACTATTTCCAAGCTTGTTGGCTCTATTGGATTCATTGACACTATCGGAGTTCGAAGAAAATCAATTGGGAAATTTTGATAGAAAGGGGTATGTTTTTATGTTCGTATCAGATCACTTTAATAAATTTAATAGTATGATATTAGAATATTTTATTAAATTAACCCATAAATTCTTTGTAAAGATTATTGTAAGTCGCTCACTTTTGAGCTTTCATTGACTCAAATTAAAGAGAGACCAATATATTATTAACGAAGAACCTTAAAATTTCATTTAATTTTTGTTTAAAGTTTTATAAAGTTCTACTAATAACTGTTAAAAAATTAAATATGATCAGCAAATGGCAAAATATAAATTTCATATGTAACCATATTCGATGTTATTTATATAAATTATATCATTTTTGTGAAGATTTTAGAATATATTGAACAAAACTCAATAATTTACTGACTAGACTTAATATTTTACTGACCAATATTATTAATTTTTTTATATCATTAACATTAATTTTTTTGATGATCAGTTTTAATTTTCTGTTGCTTATTTCTTTTGATACAAATTTTCTTTTGAGATCCTAGTCATTTAAATTGAAAATGTAACATAAAATAAATTTATACATTTTCGTTGGAAGGGTCATTTTTATGATCGTTTAACATTTACATATTTTAGAGATGTAGAGGTTTTTTAGAAAGTTCCAATACATTGAGGAAGAGTGTCTTTACTATGTTGTATTCAAAATATCTAGCATTCTATACGTTTCTCCTTTTATAATTCAAGTTCATAATTTTTCTTTTTGTTTGTGTCGTAATATTATTCAATTTAAATTTAGTTATGGATCAAAATTATTATTCAAGTGTAAAACCAATAAAATTATGGCTTACCTCCTTAACACCGATAAGATATTTGCAGTACTATCAATTTCAAAACAACATTTTCCTACTGCTAACAATTTCATGTATGATTTCATGAATTCAAAGATTTTCTTTCAAAAAATAAATTAATAAATAAATAAAAAAGCTTAATTCAAAAGATAAAGATGTAAAGGAATCAAAGGAATTCTAGGAGTTTTCGGGTTGTCTAGGGGTCATTTTTAGTATTTTTTTTTAGAATTGTATCTGGTATATAAGCAAATGGACAAGAGGACTTTCCGTAAGTCAAAAGGCTCAAAGTAACGAAAAGAATTTTATTGTAAATAATCATTTTGGCATCAGATGATTAAACGGTTAATATACGAATTTTGTCATAAAATTACCAAGTCTTTAGATAAATGTTTTTTTATGTCAAAAATATTACGTTGGTACATAAAAAGACTAATTATAATTTCGAAAACATCATAATAATATGATATAATATTATTATATCAATAATAAAAGAAAAGTTGACTCTATCGGAGTAAATTTGAGTCCAATATTGACTCTATCGGGAGTTGAGTCTATCGAGGTCCCACTGTATTTTTTTCATAAGGAGAAAACAATAAATGTTTTCAATCAACGAGCTGTCATTAGCGAAAATATCACTGCTAGAAAATTTTTAGTGAAGAATCCAGCTAGCACAAGATTGAAATGAGTCGATTACACTCACTTATTCAATGGACAAAAATATTATTTTTGCTTTTTCTCAAACTTGAATAGTTATATTATGTTACTGTAGTTACTATATTACTAAAATAAAAATAAAAATATTATTTTAAGTGGATTAGTCATAAACGATCCAGATAGCGAAGCGCCCGAATTAGCACACTTGATTATATCCTTTAGTATATCTGTAATTTAATAAACAGAACTTTCAGGGAAAACTCTTTCGATTCAATTCAATCATTCGCCGTGGTAAACGCGGTAAATTTGAGTTCGCTTCGAGTAAATTTTATCACTTTAAGAGCAGTATTTCTACAATCAAGATTCCCTGAGAATCCTATGCAAGCCATTGTGAGGAGACCTCGATCTCGGAGCAGACCTAGGACAAAGTGCCTGAATCAAATTCAGGATCTTGCCTTGGAGCACCTTGAACATCTGAACATCGTCCTGAAGTGGTGGAGAATCGACAGGCGTAGGCTGTTAACCTTAATATCATGGGCCCAATCACTATTGAGCATCTCAAAATAGATAAGCGATTGAAAATGATAAAGATGATGATATCATCATTAAAAAATCCTGACTGTCTTCTCAAAATGCACAAGCCGCCTTCAAGCGAAAGCTTTAATTTTAATTCTTTTAATAGAATTCATCTCTGGAGTAACCTTTTTGAGGGTGAAAACACTTCACTGGCTGCCATAAGAACTCTTCACAAATAATTTATTATGACAAAAACCTTTTGAAAGAGGTCACAAAGCATGAATATAGAGGGATGTTTTTCTTTTGAAGTCCCTCGTGATGTTAAAGTGTCTCCCATACGATAGTCAATTGTTCGATTTACATCTCACTCACGATGGCTTCATCCAAACATTTGAATAAGGTAATTTCAGCCAATGTCTCTCTGAGCTTTCGCGTGTTTGTTATTGTTGCCAAATGTTGATGCTGAAAGAAGGAACACACAAGACGGAAAAAAAAACGATGTAAAAGCTCATCCTCTGCTAACTCTCGAGAATTTACTGAGTTTTTACCCCATCCACTTCTATTTGCACGTTTTGGTAAATAAACATTCACAGCAAACAAAATCATACGTCGAATTCACCATTGTGAGCATTCCTCTCCTTCTTGTCTGTGTTGGAAGATGAAGTGCTTCCATTGGCATTTAGAAGCTTTGAACATTGGAGCTTTCGAGTATAAAATTCTCAGTTTGCAAGAGGTCAAGTGCGCAATTAAGCTGCTTGAAATCAACTGCAGAAAACTTGTAACTGGGATCGTTTTGTGGATTTTATTTATAGGGAGAAGTGGGGCTGTTTCGGTTCGGGGACTTCTGGATTTTCAACGGTTTTAAATCAGCTTGGTCGGAAGGGTCGGAAGCTCAAACCTTCTTGTGACTTTTTTCTTTTCTTTTCAGGAAAAACTCATGGGAAATTATTTTAAAAAAGGTTAGATCTGATTGGACACAATAAATGGTTAACGGAGAAGGTAACGTTTCCCTCTTGCTGTTCGTAATATTTTCCTTAATTCTAGCACTATTGGAGCACCAAGTCCAATTTGTGCATTCCTTCTTTTAATGTTTCTATTCCAATGAAAAATGAACATATTTTTAGCGTGTTACTGTTCTCAAGTGTTTCTATATAATCGACTTCTCTTTATATGGGTTCCTGTTACGACTGTTCAATGGTTATACAAAACAACGAAGACTCGGGATTACAGTCAAGTCGAGAACCAATACAAAAAAATGTCGATAATGCAGAAGCTTTTGAGATCAGTAAAGTACTAAAAACCATTTTCATTTTCTATTGGAATACCATCATAAGGGCTAAAATGAATAAAAAGTTCACGAATGGTAGGAGTACAAAATCACCCGCATCTACGGTAACTTACAATTAAGTATTCCAGATCATACTTCCCATCTACATCTAGTGTACTGTAATGTACTCTTCGATGTACTGTTCCCATCTACGTCGAAACCGTTCCTATTTTCGTCCCGACTGTTCAAATTTGTCGCTCGACAGCCCCAGCGAGCACCAAATGCTAAGCCTCTTCAAATCAGCTGAAAAAATATATATTTTCAGCTGAGTTCTGCTAACCTTTTAGTGACATTAGCGATTGCAGTGGCAATTAGTCAAAGTTATTCTTTTTCCCCAATCGAGTGAGAGACTTTAATGAACTTGTTTTTTTTCTTTGCTGAGGTTGCCGGGATTAAGTAGAAGCTAAATGTAAACCCTTTCCATTATTACAATGTCATGATTCTTACAATAACCACATTTGATATCAAAAAACAAGGCAAAAAAATTAAAATTCGCAAAAATAGTTATAATATATTTTGAATATATTGCATTCTTCAACCTTTTCCGACCAATTTAATTTTTGAATTGTTTAATTTTATCAAAAAATAAATAAATAATTAAATAAATATTATGAATCTATTTACAAAAAAATATTCTTGTCCACTTATTTCAGAAAATTAATAACCAAAGAAATTCTTGGGAATTCTCAAGATATTTTAACATTTCATGAATTCTGAAATCGAGAAACATTGAAAAAAACTTCGGAAACTCATTTAATTACAAAATTACTAACAACTTATGAGATTTGGAAATTATATCATTTTCATTTAATGGTACAATCGACGCAAAATGATTTCCAACTAATTAGCATATTTTCCTGACTTTAAAGGTATTTAAAATCTCTCTTTTAAAAATATTAACTCGTGTCATTTTTATTTAAAAAATAAATTATCAAATCGAATAAATTTTTGATATAAAAAAAAGAATATGTGCAGTATTAAGAAAAACAATAATTTGTTAATTTGCTATTATACCGCGATAAAAAAAGTAATTTTTTGCGCAAAAATGTGCTTCAGAAAATTTATAATCCAAAAATGTTTTATTAGACCAATACAGCATTGGTCTAATAAAATTTTTCTAATAGAATTTTCTGTAGTATTTTTTAAAAAAAATATTGAACTTACTAAAAAGGAGAGCCACATCTTTTAAAACAATTTTTAATGCTTCTGCAACTTT
Organism: Phlebotomus papatasi; assembly: GCF_024763615.1. NCBI lineage: Eukaryota > Metazoa > Arthropoda > Insecta > Diptera > Psychodidae > Phlebotomus > Phlebotomus papatasi. Next base: position 12,839,040 of record NC_077224.1, on the reverse strand, counting down.
ATTTACCATAAATAAGTTAAATATGTAGAAAAATCTAGTTTCGCGATCAACTGCAATAGTTGTGATCGAATGTGAGCATAATATATCGAATGCTGTTTGAGGAACAATGCCAATATTTAATAGCAGAAATTGAGGAAAATATGCGTTTTTCAAAAGGAAAAACATATTTTTCATAAATAATGAATAATTTTATAACGCCCGATTAAATATTTCCGCAGAATAAAATAATTTTTTTCTCAAGAAAATAATGACGTAATTCACTAAAAAGTGCAGAATTTTTGGTCGGGAGTATGTTTAATACTCCTATTTGATCATTCTCTATAGACAGCATACCGCAGCATAAATCCTATAACAATATAGGTTAAAAAAAATTGCGATTATAGTATCCCCCAAGTCGATAAAGGATAAATAATTTCAGGGAAAATTCCAAGTTCATTTTGAGCAAAAAAGAAAAAAAACATGAAAGAGAAATCTGCTAAATGGTTTCAACGCCATCTACCGACAGCGTTTAGTTCTGCCATCATCCGTTGCGAGCGCTAAACAGTACCATTTTCTTGTATTTGCTTAGCACTTTTTGTTCGAGAGCTACTGACTGGCCAGCAGACCGATTCAGCAAAAAAAATGCTGAAAATGCTATTCTTCTGCTAACTGTGCTCGCTGGGATATATCTCGGGAATAAGAAGTGTCCGATATTGCAATTTGTCCAAAATTTGGCCCAATTAGTCTAATTACAGTAAAAAGTGAAAAAATGAAATGCAATTTGATAAAACATATCATTTATATTATATTACAAATATAAATATTTGTGATTTAATTTGGAAATATTTGTGTTTTATTGACTTAACCCTTTAAGGATGAGATGGACACCGGTGTCCCAAAAACAAAATAATTTTTTTTGAGTATATAAATTTATTTTGTCATCTAAAAATAGACCTAAAAATTAGTTTTTATTTTTGGGACACTGCACCAGGTAGTGGCCTATTCGTTCTTAAAGGGTTAAGGTCTTAAGAAACATGTTTTTCTGTCAAGTCTATGAAAAACTCTAGTAAATTCTATTTTTGTCAAACTTTATGATTAGTTTTTTTATTTGAAACTAGTATTAACTTTACTAAAAACTAAATAATTTATTTTAAATTATATTTCACAATATATTCTTGTTGTATATCTATAATAGATATGAAAATAGTATTATACATCAAAATACTATTTCTATTTTATATATATATTATATATATTATATTATATTATATTATATATTATATTATATTATCTATTATATATATAGATATTTTCTTTACATTTAGATATTTAATTTTTGAACAGTTTTAGTTCATCATTCTTTAGCAGATATTCATAGTCCGTGTTCTATGATAAATTCTAAGATTACAAGGTAGGGGAGACCGGGGCAGAATTAGTCACGTATAGTATTAGATAGTGGCATCTTATAGTTTGTCTTCGAACGAATATTTAGGAAACCACTCTTTATTCTAAACATATACTTCTCTTACTGTTCATTGAAATATTTATCAGCCTGATATCAAAATTTTTTGTACAAATTATACGGAATGCAAAATTTCATTTGGCGGCCAATCTACCCCAATCTCCCCTATATCACTGAAAGATATTGAGTGTTTAACTGTAAATTATAAGAAATTTAATCAAAACGGCATGGCTAATTTTCAAAGATTAACCGTCCAAAACCACCTTACTTCCCCCTATATTTCAATTAAAAAATAAAAATTTCCTTTCAATTCAGAGATAATAGGAATCATTCTAAAGTTCACGATGGCTTAAATTGAATTAGATTTAAAGACAGTTCAACTCTGAAAAAAAATTCAATTATTCAGAAAAGTTAAAAGTTGAACAAAGAATTGTATGGCAAATCCTAAAGTCGTCTATTCATCCCTAAAGTCAGAGTTCGAAAAGTGGCCCTGAGTAGCTTTATTTAGAGTCTTAAGGGTTCTGCATGATAAGTCAATAACATACACTCAATATAAAAGGATAATACTCAACAATTCCAACCCAATTCCAAAGATCATCCCCAGTGAGAGTGAGCAACACCCCAAATTTATCCTTCTATGTGACAAGACGCCCGTCACAGTCGCGTCTCCGACATATCCCTTTGCATACGTCTTTTATGTACAACTCACACAGGCTCGAACCACCTTGACGACAACGGAGGACTTTATACACGGCGCACGAATGTGACATATGTATGTGATAACCCCAATTTTCAAGGAGGGTGAATTTGCATAATCAAATGAAATACAAATCGAATAAACGTGACTTTTTGGTGTTTTCAATGTACCCACCAAAATTGCTCTAGGGCCTCTCTCCTCAGCCATTTTCCCACCATAGAAAACCCCTCTGCACACACAAAAAACGCGCCAAAAGTGCCACCCGATAAAATAAACTTCATTGTAGCATTTCGCTATAATAAAATTTAATACTTCCGGTGTGCTTTATGCTGGCACCTAAGCGTCTTCCTCCTTGTCACCCACCCACACATGAAGACGCCCAAACAATGAAAAGTCTTGTCAACATTTTCATACGATGTGTCTGTTTACTTAAGCGTCTTCTTCAATCCCCTAACCAGCTCCATTCAACCCTTCAGCCACCCACGGGCTTACATTAAAATGCAAGACGCGAAGCAGGATGTTGTCAAACAATCAATTTAGCAATTTAAATAATTAATACGTGAATTACCAAACACTTTTAATGCCCGCACCCTCTGGGAAAATCATGTGTTGCTCGGTAAATGAATTACATTTTACGTGGAAGATGGATTTGTGGTTTGTGAAAATTTTTATTTCAAATTAAAAGCTTCTTGCAACTTTTTGGAGATTATTTTGATTACGTAATAAAATGGTGTGTGAATGTAAAGTCTCATATTAAAGTTGAAATTTAATGTACAAACAAATAATAATTGTTCTGAAACATTTCAAAATAACAATTACATCGGGTAACACTAATTATAACAGTTTTAATATAATTGAAATAATAATTCCACTTGAATACGGTCTTTTAAACTTCAGGACACAAATTAAGAAGCTCATTTAAAGGAGAGATAAATTTTCATTTGCAAGCTTTTCTATTGATAGTTTCGATTTCATTAATGAAACCCTTATTATAACAGTTCTGACGTCTAATTGCAACCATCAGTAGAACAGAAAAGCATTGAACAGACTGGGCCATTGCTCTTTTAATCGATTTTCAAAGAAGCAATGGAGAAGTGATATGACACATTCATTTTTTTCGATTAGATAACTCACTGAGAACAGCGCCATCCAGTGTAAGTAAAATGTCCAAGGCGGGAAATATTTTCAGTTGTTCAAAACAATGTAATTCACATTATTCACATGTATTTTGTACTAAACTTTAATTTCACTAAGCCTAGACTCATTTTAAATGTATTTCAAAAGTTTTCACAAGAGTTTTATGAGTAAAATATCCTTTGTTTTGATTTTTCCTGGCATCAGCTGATTTCGATGGTGGTCGATGAAATTTCGAACAGTGAATTCAAATAGAGAATGTTAACGGACTATGTAATATGAAAGTGTCAAGAAAAAGCAATTGACCGGGCAATTGCTTTTTGCTTTTTGTTCAAGGTATTTAAATTTGGCTAATTTTACTAAAATATCATTTTCTTTTTACAGAATATTGTCTCAGAGAACGGAAAAAGATCAAATTGATGCAAAAATTGGTTTGATGACTCAATTTTTTGGATATTTTTTCCACGTGTAAAAAAGCCCAGTCTCTTCGATGTGAAAGAGTTCAACTTCTAATGCTAAATTTTATTCGATTTTAGGTTCTTGGCGAAAAATTAAACTTTATAAAATAATTCAGGATGCCTAGAAGAAAGATTTCTGGATAAAATTTATTTATAAATTATCAGATGCATTGGGAAACAAACTTATAACAATTCAAATATAACCGTTATGAAACATTTAAGTACAAATTAACAGGTTTTGGGATATAATTCAAAAATTACGTTTTTGTAAGAAGTAACATAAATTGTGCTAAACTTTAATTTAACAAATATAACATTATTACAGACGGGAAACCATTATTATAACAGTTTATAAATTTCGTTACTTGCACCAGACGAACAAAATGAGGTATACTTTAAATACTAAATTCAAATTGTAGTAGCCACCAAGGCTATCAATTACATCTGCCAACACAAATTATAACAAGTAAAATATACACAGATATGACGTGGTAGGGAAAAGCGCGCTACCTTCGGACGGCTCAAGCTTCGGACAATTTAATTTTTCCTCTATATTCCTTATGGATTTCACCCATAGCTCTATTTTTCTTTTTATCATAAAGGGCCAAAATAATTTATAACACATTGAAGAAAATGAACTGTTCGAAATATAAATCGTCCGAAGGTAGAGCGCTTTCCCCCACTTCCCTTCTTAATTTTCCCTTACGAAATTTTGGATGGGTTTTCCTACTTCCTCAAATATGGACAAGTTTTAGAAAACCCTTGCTTCAGGAGAAAGCGTCAATAAAAGTCTTAGAATTGCTATTTAGACCATCTGGACTACTTTACATCTTTTCTAAAAAAGATGTAAAGTAGAAAGACTTCAGAAAAGTTAAAAAACAAAATACAGGACACAAAGAAGCAGGTCATATCCATGTGTATTTTACTTAATCAATTCACTGACCGAAAGTAATAAGGTAAAACAGTTTAATTTAAATAGTTTCAGATTTTAGGACTAGATTTCTTAGTCGCAATAAAATAAAAATAAAAATTGAATATAAAAAAAATTGAAGTAATGGGTCAAAATCCTTAAAATCCAAAATTTTGTAAGGGTTCAAATTTGGAAAAATCAAAATCCCGAAAGGTAAAAATCCTAGATTCTTAATACGAGTTTCAGACATCAGACCTAATGCTTAGCCTGGCTTACAGACAGACCTTATTAATGTATAATATTTTGAGACACTGGCACTGAAAATTTGGAAACACGTCATGGTTATTTGATGTAATGGGGCTCACGTAAATGAAATGACCAACTTATAGAAGAAAATTCTAGAACTGTAGATGCCATCCATTTTTTTACTTGATAAGAGTGAACTGTCCACTGAAGTGAATTTCCGACTGAGTGAACTGAAGACTGAGGACAGTTACCTAACAATAAGAGCCCCAAAGCAAGCTTTCAGCACCCATAAGGATGGCAGGGGTTGGACGTGTCAAAGGAATAAATATTAGGATTGGTGGGTTACGGCCGTTGACTGGGTTGACATGTGTCGAATAAGCCGTATGCTCTATTTTACGTCATTTAACATAAAAAAAATAATTTCTTTCATAAATGATTTTTTTTAATATTTTAACAATTTATTGACGAACCGATGATAAAAAGTACTTATTTATTAATGTATTACTTTTAAAAATGTTAATCTCTTTGTTGTACTACCTTTACTTCGGAAATTTACTTCCGCAATTTGTTTATCGGGTATGCAAGTTTTCAGGATGTATAATGCCATTTCGCGCAGTTTTTTTTCGGTCCCGAAAACGTACGTAATCCTGGGACCCTCTGTGCTATCAGTAGTCTTAGTACTACGATATTGGTGCTACCATCCGGGCGAAGCAACTAAGCTGACTCGAAAACGTGCACCGAATCTAAGATTATAAAATGTTCAAGAAGTTACTGAATGCGAAACCGGAGAGAATTCGTTCAAGAGGACATTCCCGAAGTAAATAGCAGGAGGTAGAGGATGAGGTCCGTAAACGACTTGGTGGGTTGCGGCGCTGGAGAGTAATTGCTTTGAACGTTGAATCGAGGAGATTGGTGAGGATGGTGCAAGAAGCCTTGCCCCTCAATGGGTCATAGGGCCACCCAAGTGAGTAAGCAATTAATATCCTTGGTACTATCAGTCAACACTTATTCTAGCAGTTTTGACATTTGAAAGAATTTCTTTTTAGTACAAAACTTAATTCAATTTAATAAAACCAGGATAAATTAAGATGTACGAAGTCATTCCAAGCTACTAGAAAAGGATTTCTTAAAAAAAGTAATTTAAAAATAATCAAATGTCATATCCGTCAATACCATTACATTAAATTCAGTGAATATAAATTTTGGTAGATTGTTGACTATAAGAACATTTCAAATTCTAAGTGTAAATTATGTAGAATAGACAATATAGTTACATATACACTAATTATAGTTACATATACACTAAAAATACAATAATTGCTTAGTTTTTTCCTCAACTATATTGTCTATTCTACAATATAGTTGAGGAAAAAACTAAGCAATTATTAGTTGTATTAGGCACCGATAATACTTTGCATTAAACTGCTAGGATTGTGCATTATCGTTTTGATAAATAAAACAATATATATCTAAACTTAAGTAGTTGAAAACACTAAAATTTACAATTTTAATTTCTAATAATGGAGCTGTAAATTAAGGCAGTATTGTCTTTAAATCTGATTTTAAGACAAAGTGCTTGAATATGTATTATCTTGTTCAAATAATCATTCAAATAACTATTTAGTGTGATGCATTTGCAGCATTAAATATGAATTCCGTCCTAATACGATGCCTCTTACTTTTAAAATCAAACTGCAAAAATGAGGACTTCCTGTGCCATTTAATAATTTTATAATACATTTCAAAATTATTAAATTCGTAAATTTTGTTTGAAAATATAATCTCATTATGAGATACCCATTATGAGATTCCCATTTAATAAATTTGCAATTAAAAATGTTCTGTACAAATATGCTTTTAAATTTATCTAATTATTATAAAATATTTTTGTTTGTTAATATTATTTACTTTTTCAGGAAATACTGTCAAGCCACGCAACTGCGACGATTGAAAAACTTGGATTGGCATCCCATAGGGAAGGAACAAGTTCTGGACAGTGTCAAACTCATCTGTGAGATCTACAAAAGTCCAAACCAATTTATATATGGAAGACCCGGAATCGTTTGGTTCAGGAATTTTCTTCAGCGTCATCCAGAGCTCAGCAAGCGCAAGCCAAAATCCTTCTCATTGGAAAGAGCTACTGTTATTGAAGATCTCACGGAATGGTTTCAGAATTGTCTTGGATATTTCACAGAACACAACTGCATTAAACTTTTACTTAAAATGAGCATCCGAGTTTGATCGAATTCAACGGAGTTAGAAAAAAGCATCGCAGTAAGGTTCTTGCGCATGGATTAATATTATCGTGATTTTATTAATTTTCTTCAATATTATTGCTAAAATTCTTTTTCTATCATAATTCTAAATGAAACAAAGAATAATTCTATTGATTTGGAATTTGAAAAAATATTTCATCAGTCCAAAAACAAGCGTTAAAGTCGCACTCTATATGAAAAGCATCGGGATTACCACTCTTTAATATTAATTATTTTACTAATTGTCTAGTTAAATAATTAATTCTAGTAATGTAAACATGATTTAAGGTTGCAGTTTTCAACTTCTTTGATACTTGTAGTTATTAGTGTACAAATCAAAATTTACTTCAAATTAAAAATATGATCAAAGAATTTCTAAAGTTTAATAGTTTTCATAGAAATAAGGTAGCGGTAATAAAACTGCTAGAATAATATTGATTCAATCATACTTGTTTTTACCTCTCTTGCAGATCTCTTTTAACTTTGGCTAAATGCATCTGATACTGCGAGAATATTTAATTCCCTCTCATTAAGATTTAAAATCCATAATTTAATTTTATTAATATGATATTACACATTTCAACGTAAATTAATAAATATCTGGAAAATTATTCATTCAGTTCAGCTGTTACATTGCAATTAAAAATAATAATTAAAAAACCATGCAAATTATGTATCGGAAATAGAGCTTTTGCAACCATAATCTGTAGTATTTCGTAATAAATTGCTCAACGCTATAACATCATCCTTTTGAATCTCATGTGCCAAGCCACATTTTATTATTATACTATTTCACAATTTGAGCAAGGGAAAAACTTCAACTTGTCTTAAACAACAATTTCTTCCCACGGAAAACTGTCTTGTACCACGGATTTCCGACAGCTTCCTGAAACTCTCGTCAACGCTGAGCTTTTCACCGAGGGAGCTTTTGTCATGAGGCTTGTGACGGAAAATGGAGCTGTGGGTGGCCACGAATGGGGGCCAGAATGAAGGATTGTGGGCTGGTGCGTTGATTACCGGTTGTACTAACTGCCGTGCACACACCACTAAAATAATTTGTGGCTTCACACCGGCTAATACAAAACCTCCATTTGAGAGTATTATAGCAGTGAATGCCAAGTGAAATGTTGTCTGCTTTACCACCAACTTCTCACCACACTACGAGCCTCCCTCCCCAGGGAAACTTTCCAGGATGACGACGTAGAGATTTTCCGGATTTTCCAGTGCAGCTCCAGCACCTTCTCGATTCACTGCCGATAGCCTCCAAAAGCTCTATGGACATTATGTGGTCTGCTAATTGTCCTCACTAATTGCGTCATTTCCCTCCATTTTCACGATAAATTGCAACTCTCATTGGCCTTTACGATGAAAATTTGCCAATATTAACAGAATGAGATTCTTTCTTGCTTTTTACTTTTAGTTCTTATTCACCTGAATGCAATAATTTTTTTTCTTCAAAAAAAAATTACTAAAGTTGCAGAACATTTCTTAGACGCTTGTATTTTTGTATAAGTGGACTTTTATTAATTCATTCAGTGAAAATGAGTTTTTACAAATTTTTCTTTATTGAGAAATTTTTTTTATTGCGTTTTGGAACAAAAGTTGGCTCTGCAAACTAAGCCCCGCCTACAAAATGTTTTCGGTCACGCCTTGTTTTTCGGAATATTAATCTCAAATTGCCAATATAGAAAACAAAACTGTTCTATATTTTACGATGATACGTAATGACGACCTACACTGAGAAAAAAAAGAGGCTGTGATTAACTTTTTCTCGTCATTACTTTTACACTTTTTGGGTGTAAAAATATATCAACATTTTTTAATATTAATTTTACACCTTTTAAGGGTAAAATCAACATGAAAGAAGGGTACCTTTAACCCATAATACACCTAAAAAGGGTAATATTTACACCGTTTTCGGATCAATACTGCAGGGTAAACTTAACATTTTCGAAATGTTATTTTAAAAAAACATGTTAAATTAACATTCCGGAAATGTTAGTTTTACCCTGCATTATTGATCCGAAATCCGTGTAAATATTATGCTTTTTAGGTGTATTACGAGTTAAAGTTACTCTTGTTCATGTTAATTTTACTCTTAAAAAAGACTAAAATTAACATTAAAAAATGATGATATATTTTTACACCTAAAAAGTGTTAAAGTTACGAGGAAAAATAGTTATTCGCACCACCTTTTTTTCTAGGTGTACCTTTACTGCTTGTGTAGAAATCCTTACGATTTCCTAATATTCTTAAAAAAAAATAGACCACGCCCTCTATAAAACCTTGTGATTATAAAGCCATATTTTTATATAAATACTAATCTCCTATTCAAATGGAACATTATTTGTTAAATATTAATTGGAAATTTGTCAAATCTTTAGAGGAAAAAGCTTTTCAATATTGAGAATTAAAAGAATTGGCCACGCCCTTAACTTACATTTTATTAGAAGGGTATCCTTGAAATAGTCTATGCAGAAAGGCTTAATTTTTATTTCTTACTCTGAAAAGTAATCTAAATGCTTAACATTGATAAAAAATTGTGGAATTATTCTTTGAGAGACGTATAAATTTTGCAGAGGATGTCGCCTTTTTGATATGTAAGGGTATTTAGACCCCTTTCCAGATTTTAAAGGATTCAAAAGCTTATATATAGAAGCTTTACAATATACCCTAATAGTAGAACACTGAGAAAAAAAGAGGATGCGATTGACTTTTTTTTCCTCCTTTTACATTTTTTGGTGTAAAAATATATCAACATTTTTTAATATTAAATTTACACTTTTTGATGGTAAAATTAATATGGAATATTTACCCCTAAAACACCTAAAAAGGGTAATATTTACACCGATTTCGGATCAATACTGCAGGGTAAAATAAACATTTCCGGAATGTTACTTTAATTTTCGGACTTCTCTCACAGTGAGGTCAGTTCTTCTATAAAGTTGTAACGGTCATAATTTTTAATATTCACGAGAAAACGGAATAAGGATTCACAAGGAAAAATTCCTCGGAATTTTCCAGTATTTTCCTTGGTAAATTCCACGGAAATTCTCCGCATAGTTATATTTCCAAGGAAATTCTCATGGATTTATAGTAGATTTTTTGTGTGGAATATTTTCCAGGAAATTTAAGTGGATCAAATATGGATTTTTCCACCAAAGAAAATGGAGAAAAAATGAAAAAAATAGTAAATTAAAAAAATAGGAAATTTCACGAGGATTTTGATATGTTTTATTAAATCAGCGATAATGAATTTACACTTTGGACAAAAAAAAGCTATCGTACGAAAATTTATTTTCCTAAAAAAATACATTCTATGAAATAAAAATACGTATATTTTAGGTCCGCAGTGTCTTTAATGTTATTACTTCACAATTATGTAAACAAAAAGCAGGGTCGCATAATTAATAATATTATAGGTAACACAAAAATCACTAAGATCTTTGCATAAAATTTGCGAGCAAAATAATTAATCTATTTTGTAGTGCCACAAATATTTTCTAGCGGTAACACGAAGAAACACGTTTGGAATTTTCTTAGAAAACTGTATGGAAAGATAGTGGCATTTTCCGTGGAATTATTTCTTGGATTTTCCCCAGGAAATAAGCAGGAATTTTCCTACATAAAAGAGGGCGTGTTGCGGTAAAATCCATGGAAAATCCATAGGAAAACTTCTGGAATATTCCATGGAAAATTCCACTGGAATCGGCGGACATTTAACGTTTGATTTTCCATACAAACCTTCCATGGACTTCCACTAGAAAGTGACGTTGAATTTCCATTGTATGGTGTTCAAATTTTCCATGCAATGCCTATTTTCGATAGACTCTCCGGATAGACAAGGAAAAGTTCCATGGAAGACTGCGAAAATTTAGCGTCAAATTCCATGGAATGAGCGGAATTTGACGCAAAATTTCCAATGGAATTTCCGCGACCGTTTGCTATGGGTCTAGAAAAGAATCAAGTGGAGAGCATTCGTAGAGTGACAGTCTTGGAAGAACCACGGAAGGATGAACATTGGGCTCCGAGTTCTGGACCCAGGACATGGATTTAGTCGTTTCAGGACCCGGGTCCACACAATTACATATAAAAAATCATAAATTTCATCTACGAACATACTCAGCTGTTTATGTTTGAGAAGGCGTGGCCAGAAAATTCGTAGGCGGTGCTTATTTAAAATGTAAAATATTATCTCTCAATGAGAAAAGTAAAAAAAAAATACTGTAAATAGTATCGAGTAAAAAGGTTAAATCTTTCCAGAAAATTTCAATATTTTTTTTCAAAATATATCAACAATAGTTTTAAAAAAAAATTGATAAAAATAGAAAATAATTACTTTATAATATTGTAGGCCATTTTCAAGTAAGTAAGTTTGAAAGTTTTTTCCTGTTTTTTTTTCTCTATTTTTTTCCTCAATTAATAAGATGCCGAATAAACATTTCACACTCTTTCCAAGGATCAATAACATTTAAGAAAAAATTGCTTTCTGACCATTCACCTGATAATCATAAAAATAATAAATCAGCTTTGCAGCATTCTGTCACGCTGTGCTTAAGGTAATCAATTAAATTACATTATAATAAAGAGAACATCAAACATCGCTATAAAAAAAATGAATCCGTAAAAGAAAGAACATGTAATTCATTCAAAATTAATGCATTTCGTTCCTCAAATTTGATTTGATGCGATGGCAATGTCCCTTAAGGTTACACCATGAATCTAATTAGGGAGAAAAAATCCTGCAGAAGTGACTTAATAGTTTCATATAAAATGGTAGCCTCATCAATTTATGATGACGCATCCACTTGGAAAAAGATATTCATGCGATGGAAGGTTGCCGAGGGGTGAGTTATCCATCATAAAAACATCATAAAAGCATCAAGAAAATGACGACAAACGTGAAGAGAAATTTATATTTGATTACTATGAGTGGGAACAATCTGACTGATGGAGACGCCGGGTGGTTTGAGGTACTTTTGTTCTTAAATATCGGCAAAAGGAAGACTTTTTTTCCTTGGTATCATTTGGCGGAAGATATTCCATGAAATAAATATATTGAACATAAGGGGTATCTCATAATGACAAATCCGTTGCTTGCAATTGATTGGGAAGTATTGTCCGATAAACCATAAACCTTCTGGAATTCCAGAATTTGGAAAAACTTTCGATTATCCAGGCAATCGATAAACGAAAAAATCAGTAACCAGTTGTGATTGGTTATGTTCAGGAATTCGACCTCTGAACTGACGATTCCACGTAACATAATAAACCTACCTTTGGTTGCGCTTAATCTGTGAAACCTTTAAATGATTCTGTATAATCCGATGAATTTATGTTTAAAAAACTTTTGAAAGTTTAAATCAAACCAAGAAACCTATTAAAGTCTACAAAAAGTCTAGACTATTAGAAAGTACAGTACGACTCCAATGGGTTAACCCCTTTAAAAACAGTGTGAACGTAAAATTGCAGATTAAGGACAGAATTACATTGACAATAAAATGCTTGCCGTAGCCTCACCGTATTTCGTTAATTTATGCATTTTCATTGCAATTCTTACGCAAATTCTCGTTTATCGTATTACCTTATCTCATACTCGGTGGCGCTAGGTGAAAATAATATATAAGAAAATTGAAGAAATAAAACGAAAATTCGATAAACGGTAACCAAAAAAGAACTACGATTAATTTCTCTTACAGTTTTTTCGCTTACCGTTTATCGAATTTTCGTTTTATTTCTTCAATTTTCTTATATTATTTTCACCTAGTGACACCAAGTATGAGATAAGGTAATACGGCAATGGAAGGCAATGGACGGTGAGGCTATGGCGAACATTTTATTGTCAATGTGATTGTGCCCTAAATGTCAAACTTTTAAACTACTTTTGTTAAGTAAGAACCTGAATCAATTTTTAATGAGTGAACTAGTAAGTACTATAATCAGTAACTTAGAATATTGCAATCGTACAACGACTTCTGAAGAACTTTCATTGGATTACGTAAAATATGAAAAAGTTAAGCTTTGTATAATTTTCGTAATTGGCAGAGATTTATCCATGACCAAAATCAATTGTCTCGTACAATATTCCATTCATTTTGTATTAATTCGAAGCACTTTCCCTTCTTTTAAGCAGTGAGACAAAATTATTTTTAAAAAAATATATTAACGCAGTAATCAGTCAAAAACTTATCTGGTTACACTCGTGAATTACCACTCAGAAGATTTTTTTTGATATTGTAAAAGTTTAAGGACACTTATCAGGTTTGGAGAGGAAATCATACTAAATTTCTCAGAGTCCAAATTCACGAGCCTAACCAGTTAAGTTTTTGACTAGTTACTGGTTAATACATATATTTAAAATAAAATAATTTTGCCTCACTCCTTAAAATAACGCAAAGTGTCTCAAATTATTAAAAAATGAAGTGTTGTCCGAGATAATTTGTTTTGGCCATGACTAAATTTTCCATTAACCACGAAATTGACAAACGGAATAGACAGTAAACTGTCACCATTTACAACTGGTTACGTTTGAGAATTTGACTCCCAGATTTCAAAAAAGCAGGTTTCTTAAGTAGGGTGCGCTACATCGGATGACCCATCTTTTTCCTATGTTCTTCAGGATTTTACACATGGTTCTTTTCTGAAAATTATGACTCACTGGATTATCAATAAAGTTATAATATTATAATGAGTAAAATTGTAAGCCCAAATACGGCTCGGCTCACCTAAAATAATAATACTAAGGGAAAATGGGGAACTGAAGGTGCCACCCATCTTTCAACTTCCTCAGAGTGAACTGTCCACGGCGACTGATGCTCACTCAATAAAGTACTTATGTTATTTTCCATAAGCAACAAGAGCAACATATAACAACCTTCAGCACCCGCCTTGGGATAGTAGGGGTTGTGCGTGTGAAAGGAATAAAGGATTTGTATTGGTGGGTTTGGCCGTCGACTGGGTTAACAACTGTCGAATAGGCCATACGCTCTACAAAATGAATAAAAAATATATTGAAAAAAAAGTTGTTTGAAGCTTGATTCATCCGAAGGTAGCGCGCTTTCCCTTATCTTAAAACCTCCGGAATTTTTCAAGGATTGCCAAAAGGTTTCTCAAGGATGCTTAAGTATCTTTGAACCCTCTTCCAGCTAATTATGTTCACAGAAAACCTTATAGTCTTCTTTGGTTACACTAAATCTTCAGGAAGTATTTTGAAATACACGTGATTTTCTGAATATTTTCAAGTTACCAGAAAGCACTAGAAGTCTTTAAAGGTGTAGCAAAAACTTCTTCATTGATAAAATTTCGCAAAACATTCCAAATGTTCATTAGGTTTTTACAAATCTTTTTTAGGTTATTAAAGAATAACAAAACCTTATAAAGTATTAGTAGTAAGTGGTGGAGCACTCGCTCTATGATGCAAGTGTCCCAGGTTCGAATCCTCTTTGGGTCACCAGGAATTATTCTGGCGTTAAAGGTGTTCGAATTGCATATAGTGAGCTTCACTGCACTTGATTCCACGGGCATGGGACTGACAACCTCATCCCGTACAAGAAAAAATAATAATGCATGTCTAGAAATCCCCTTGCGGGAAGGCCTTGTTCCTCAACGGAATGTTGTGCCAGCTTTATTATAAAGAATAACAAAACCTTATAAAGTATTTATCAACTTATGACTTTGACCCCCTTCTGTTCGTAATCTTTTCTTTAATTGTAATGCTTAAGAATGGTTCTCACCGATCTGATATGGTAGATCGGATCGATAAAGATTATCCTTAAGTTCTAGAAGTAAAGAAAAGCTTACGAACAAGAGGGTGTCAAAATCACCCGCTCGGGACAAAGTCACCCGCACTTACCGTAACCCTTAAAAATATTTCCGGTTTTATAAAAGCTCCAGAAGTTTTCACACGTTATGCAGAAACTTTAGAAAGTTTCTTGGGTTTTTCAAAGCCAGTAAAGAATCACGAAACCTTAAAAAATTTTGAATGATTGCACAAAATCTTTTGGTTCTCCAAGTTGCGCTTCACTTTCTGAAATTTATCAGTATTAGGGCTCAAATAGACTCTGGCTGATCCTCGAGAATATTTAGCCTGTAAAATTTAGCAATAAAGATTTATCCCAAACTGTCATTTAGTTAGGGCTTAGGATCATCAATTTAGGGTCCTTTGCATAAATTTCCCTTGCCTAATCCTTTATAATCAAATTTTAAAAGCTAAATACTCTCGAGGATCAGTCTGGGCCTAATTGGGCCTGTACTGAAAACTTTCAGAAATATATACTTTACAAAAAAGACTTTACAAGGCTTTTCTGGTTTCGCAAAATCTTTAAAAACGTCCCCCAGTATTTGTATATTCATTTTAAATGTTTTTCAGATTGTACAAAACTTTTTTAAAGTTTATAAAATTTTCCTAGACCTTATCAATTTTTTTAGAAAATTCAATAAACCTGTTAACGGATCTTCGGGGTTCACGGAGTTCTACAAATTTCTACCCAATTTCTTTAAAGCCTTCTGCAAAACCTTTTAAAGCCGTTTCAGGTTTTGCAATATGAGTAACCCACGAAACGTTCTGAAGGATACGCGAAACCTAAGAAGCGAGAAACCCTTGTCAGTGAGATCTTCGAATGAATCACCCCTTGATTGAACCTCCAAGTGTGACCCTCAAAGAAAGCTATTGAAGGGAGGCTTCTGAAGTGTATCAGTCTGTGGTTAATATCGAATGGTATGAAAGTCTGCATTTTATGTGGTCCAATTGATTCTTCGCCAGCTTTCGCATTTATTTGCCATTCTGGTACGTGGCTTCAGGGAGATTATCTGCAAAAAAAAAAGCCAAGAAAAATTTCTTCCATTGAAGAATTAATATTCAATTTTTCAGCGTTCCTTCATCAATTTATCCCTTAAAATTGCACAAACGCTCTCAGCAATAATTCATTCCCATTCCCTGATGACTCTTCCTTAGTGCATCACACGTCGCTAAATAGTTATACTACCCCAAAGAACAATAAGCAATTAAAAGTTTTCTTGTAAGTGCTTGGGATATATTGTGGAAAAGTTTGAGCGTTTGAGGCACGTAATAAAGCTGTAGGAAATTAGTTTAGTCGATTTCCTACTTAATTGCCATTCAATGGGAATTTATGGCAAGTCAGTGTGAGTGTTTTTGCTCTTGCCACTACTGTGCAATTTTGAGTGTTTATGTTTTCTGTCACTACCATAAATTTCAAATGGGGAGTGCAATGGGTGTTCGAACCCAATGGGTTTTCAGGGCGGGATAAACTGAAGCTCCCATTAACACGAAAATGGGATGGAGAGTGGAAAAAAATAGCATACACCTCCTAAATTACAGCAACACCACTCACAATTCTTGCCCGGCATCGTTACAAAAAGTGTCTCTGTTTTTATTGCAGAAAACCAAGCTTTTAGTTGCAAGTTTAAAGGTTTTACAAAAAAAAATATCAGCAACAAAAAATCTATTGGTCAATTAAAGATAAAAAGAATAGATTCCATGTTGCTGTTACACTGCAATTTATACTTTGAGAAAGTATAATTTCATTCTCGGAATAAGCTCCGCCTATATTCTTTATGGTCACGCCTCCATTAGGAAGTATTACCAACTGAGTGTAATGTTTTTGAGTTCTAAATATTTATTTAAAAGCTGCAACTTACCTCACCAAAGCAATCTGCTCAAAAGCTTTCTTATCATAATGAAATTCCCCTTGGAAAAATAGGCCACGCCCCTATTAAACCTGATAACAAAATAAATTTAGATAAATTTTTCAAGAATTAACAGGAAGTTCTTCCAAGGCTAATGGCATCACTTATTCCATGATGAATTCATAGAATTTGTCTAAGGAACTTGAATTTAAATTGAGAATGAAGAAACTTTGTATGTATATTATCTTAATAACAAATTCATCATCTACAAGTTTTTAATTAGCACAAACATTTTCATTGCAATTCACAAACTATTTTGAGCAAATTCGGTAAGTTTTCCATCTCTTAGTGCTCTTAATATCTTCAATTTAAATTACTCATTATTAACTAAGTAAAATGCAAACTAAGAATTCTCAACCGTCATTTAAAATAAGTTTCATCAAGCTTTAAGCTTCAATATAAATTAAAATCTCATTCTTTGAAAATTAAAATGATTCAAAAGCCATTTTATTTATCAGATTGTTGGAAAGGTTGATCAAGATATCACCCCAAGAAGCATTATTTTCTAAAATACTCTTTACTGGGTAAAAGTGAAATTCTGGTTCAAAAATGTTAAATAATAAGCACAGCTTCCTCTTTATTTGTATGCTACATGTCCAGAAAGGTAATATTTACTCTTTTAGTTGTACTGCAAACGCCTGGAGATAATGTACACTTATGACGGGGTCACTGAATACCAGGAGTCGATATCTCATACCGTTTGTGCTTTAAGCAGGTGACAAGTTAAGAAAAATGGTTTATAAAACTGCCCTCTCTTTGAGATCGAGCAGTGAAACAATAGGGAATTTTAGAAAGTATTTTTGGATTTTTTGATATTAGTGGGATTAAATCCCACTACTTTTTATAATACGTTACTTAGGTTACCTAAGTTAATTTTCATAATTTGAAATTGAATTCTAAAAAAAATTACAATTTTACAGTCTCAGGAAAGATAGAATCAATTGCAAAAGGGGATAGAATCAATTACGTGATCCAATGGAATCGATTGTAAAATAGAATACAATTGATTACTCAATTTTTGAATTAAATCATAATATAATATGGATGGTATTCAATCCCAATAAGCTTACATACTTAAATTATTTGGGACATCCGCTGCTTACCTTATCAGAGAGGTAATGAACAATTTAGTAATTATAGGAGACTGGAACTTTTTCAATCCCACAATGTTTAATAGAATCAATCTCAAGATTAAACAAATCGATAAATAATTGGGATAAAATTAATTATTTGATTTTTCAAACCCAATACCAAAATTATATTGAATTCAGTACCAATGTGGGATTGAAACTTTTTCAATCCCACAAAAGGATAGCATAAATTCCAGATAATGACGGAATTAACACCTAACCGGATAGAATAAATTTGAAAATTTGTTTGAAATGCAATCCCATACGTATATGAATTGAATTACTATTTGGTATTGGATATTTTTTTTTCAATTCTACTATGAGATACAATATTAATCCCGGCAATTTTTAAATGCAATCCCAAAATTATACTGAATTCAATATGTTCGTGGGATTGAAGGTTTTTAAGGCATTGGAAGTATTGAAGGTATCCAATCCCATCATGGGATAGAACAAATCAAGTTGCACATTTTTTTTTTAAATATTCAATCCCATAATTATATTCAATTCAATTAATACATAGCATTAATCTAACAATTTTTTAGGATTCACCCAAAATTATATTGAATTCAATAACTACGTGGGATTGAAGTTATTTAATCCCATTATGCGGTACAGTAAACCCGAAAGAGAACAGAATTAATCCAATCGCACAATTTTCTAAAATTACATTTTATCATATATATTTAATCCTCAGTTACTACATGGGATTAAAGCTTTTTCAATTTTACAATAGGATTAACTAATACCAAAGATGGAATTAACCAAAAATTGGGTAGTGATATTCTCACAATTTTTAAATTTAATCCCAAAATGATATTGAACTAAATAACTACCTGGAAAAAAATATTCAATCCAACAAAGGGATAGAGCGAACCCTTTAAAAATTACAGAATTGACCCAATGCCACAATTTTTTAAAATTCAATTTTATAATTATATTGAACTCAGTTATTGCATGGGATTGCAACCTATTGAATTCTTTAATTGGATAAAGTTAATACCAAAAAAATGGTTAAAAAGAATTTAAAAAAATTATTGCAGAATTCTATTGAATTGGAAAACTCTGTGGGATTGAATCCCACAAAGGGAGAAAATAAAATTATCAATGATGAAGAACTGGCGCAGTATACTTTGAGAGGGACTTTCCGGTGTTCGCCAGTGAAAAAAGGTCAGCCTAAGATGAAAACACTTTTCGTCTTGCCCAGAGCTTTCTGTCCCGATGTGGACCTTCTTCAGTGGTCGATTAAACAATGTTCTCGTAATTACTCTTAGGGATCGTGACGTTCAAGGGATACATATGATCCCTTGATCCCTTGTGATCTGTATCCCTTGTTTAGTCGACCACTGAAGAAGGTCCACATCGGGACCGAAAGCTCTGGGCAAGACGAAAAAAGTGTTTTCATCTTAGGGTTACCTTTTTTCACTAGCGAACACCGGAAAGTCACTCTCAAAGAATAAAATTATCTAAGAATCAATTCTATATTATACTGAATGCAATTACTATATGGGATTGGAGCTTTTTCAATTCTATGCTGGGGCATTAATACCAAAACAAAATAGAATTAACCAGAAATAGTACAGCATTAGCCACAGAATTTTTAAGTTCAGTCCCGAAATTATATTGAATTGAAAACCATCATGGGCCTGAATCCCACATTGCAATGGGATAGAATAAAACCCCAAAAATGCCAGAATTAATCCCACAATTTTAACACTCCATTGCTCTCCTTTAGTTAGATTTCTAAAATACATTGATTTCAATAACCAAATCGGGGATTTAAATTTTTTCAATCCCACAGTGGGATTGAGTGAATCCCAAAACGTAATCAACTGAACTTTAAATGGTATAAAATGGGACAAGATGCCCCAAAAATCACGTTATGTGATAAAATGACAGAAGTAACCCAAATTGGGATTGGAGTGGAGTTTTTTGAATCCCACAGTACAGTAGACTCTCACTCAATCGGCTCTTTCTCAATCGGGCGACAAATTTTGTTGACAATTTTCACGTTTAATTATGAAGCTAATTCGATAAAATTCGCTGTAGTTCTTCTTATTTTATCGTGATTCTTTATAATTGAGCGCTTTTTGTGGAATTTACATAGGCTTTGACGCTCAATTCTATCGCTAAACCGGATGACATTTTGCCCCATATTCCTGATTGGGAGAGAGTCTATTGTATTCAATCCCAAAAGATGATGAAATCATTCTATAACTTTAAAAAACCTAAAAATTTTGTTGAGCTTTTTATACAACTTCTGATTGGACGGACCTTTTTGGTATAATGGTACTAAAATTGTTAATTAGAATCAATTAAGGCTTTATAGAAGTTTGAGATCTTTTAGCATGGCTAAAAGCACAGCCAATTTGCTACTTGGGTACCTTCAACCACGTCAAATGGCTTGATTTTCCTCTAGAGAAGTCTCGTTAAAATTTCCTGACTGTTGCTTCAAATCGTGCAACATAAAGTCAGGTGAAACGTCATATCATTTGATTTAGATTTGTATTGTCACTCCGAAGCACAAACATATCTACCATTTGAGTGAAATGATTAAATTTAGCAAAATGATACACAAAAAGCTCGGAGTGAAAAATGATAATTTCCTCTTACAATGGGGTGATATTCCACCATAAAGAAATGGTGGGAAGTCTTAAATTTCTTTGTATATTTTGAAGAAGATCTTCATTGAGTTTTTCGTCCATTTTTTACAGCCATGGCAAAAAAAAGGAAGAAGAAAAAGAGATTGAGTGGGTGTTACATCTGAGAAAAAAATGCTGAAGATTCTATAATAGACATGAGGAGCTTGGGGTTGGGGAGCGGAAGACATAAGAAAATTGAGAAATCTCCATAAATATATTGAGTGGGATAAAGTAGGTTTAACTCAGTGTTTGGTGTGTTTAATAAATGGGATAATAAAATCATATTATTTTATTTCACCTTTTGTGTTTTCTTTTTGATCGAAAAATATATTGGGGCGGCTGGTGGATGATGTGCTTTCCTCCTCGCCCCTGAAGTCCAGGAGAAGGAGGAGACCTCAACAGATGGTGAAGAGGGATGCGCGCCATGCAGAGCCTCTTGGAAGACATAGTGATGAACAATAAATTTCAGGTAAACGATTGTTTGCCACATTACTTGGGTTTCTTTTGCGTTCTTCCGGTGGGGTAATATATTTGTGGAACTCTCCGCATATGGCTGAGCCCTCGTAAAAGCGCTTGGAATTCTTTGATAAATGGCTGGGAATGTATGCAATTGCGCTTCGAAAAGCTCAAGTGCCGGGGTGAAAGCTTTGAACGGGAGAAAAAAATTGGGAATGGAAGCATCTCCATGTGATCTTTAGGTGATTCACTTCATCTTCGTGCCACTTTATTCACCCCACAATCGTCATAAATTAGCACACACATATGTATAACATTGTGGTAATAATTGGTAATTTGTCGAAGAGAAAAAGACATCTTAGTCGCAGTTTCTTTCAGGCTCAGTATAGATATGTTCGTAGTTCTGCTGAAAGTTCTGTAAGAAATCGTAAGGTATCCAACTTTACGATTTTAATTCGGTTAGCTTTGCAACGTTGCAACGGTTGCAACTAAGAAAAATAGTTATAATTGTCAATTTCCAAGGGGGAGATATTAGGGTCGGAAGTGGTGTACAGCTGAAAATGAAGTACTTGGAAATCTTTGGAAGTGGGAGTGCCCGAAAATAAAGTCTTCTTTGTTTAATTCCGAATTTTACAGATTATACGCTACTTTTAGCTCAGACTTTAAATTCGAGTGGCAAAAATAAGTAAGGAACAAAAAGGTGTCTTTGTAGTTATGCAGTAATGTTAATCCAATTTTGGAAAGGCCTAAATGATAGACTTCCATTCCATCCATTCCTTCCATTGGGTGCACTTGGGCCTGCAACCAAATAAAGCGAAAACGGAGGTCTGAGCGTTTCATCTGAATAATCGTGAAGCACATAAAAAATTGAATGTGTGCTTTGAAGGCGCTACACTAAACCATGTAGAGCACCCAAAATATCTTGGCGTCACCCCGGATCGCACACTCACATATAAGCCTCATCTAGAAAGACAGCCAAGAAAACCAGTTCCTGTGTGAATATTATTCAGAAGCTGGCTGGCAGGACTTGGGGGGCTTATGCCCAATCCATGCCAACTGCCACGCTTGCAATTTTTTATTCTGCAGCGGAGTATTGCGCTCCAGTCTGGCACAACAGCGTACATGTACATAAGGTAGATACGCAGCTGAACAATGCTATGCGCCTTATTACAGGAACTGTAAAATCTACACAATTGCCGTGGTTGCCAGTACTATCCAATATTGCACCATCAAAGTTAAGACGTGAGGCGGCTGCAGTAAGGGAGTTTATAAACTGTAGGGAACACGCAAATTCACTGCTGCACACTGAGCTCCTGAATTTGCCAAGCCGCAGACTGAAGTCGAGGAGGCCACCCTGGATCGTCGATCCTTTTATCACGGGTGTGGACTTCAGCCTGGAGCAGAGATGGAAGGAGATCTGGATTACCGCTGTACCAATAAATGGTCACTTGATTCAGGATCCGACGTCTCGGGTTCCGGGCTTCGACTTGCGCCGTCGAGAATGGGCAATGTTGAATAGATTTCGCACTACACAAGGAAGATGTACTTACCTGCTTCACAAATGGGGAATAACCGATTCCCCTGAATGTGACTGCGGTAGTGTACAAACGACGAATCACATCGTGAACGACTGTCCCAGAAGAGGCTTTGTGGGTGGACTTAGTAGTCAGGACCGCTTATCTCCAGGGGCCCATGACTACCTAAAAATCTAGATTTAAGTCTATGACAACTCAGGAAGGCTTATTCTTTCTGTTTTGTAATTTGTCTTATATTATAAATGTATTTGTTGTTTTGTTTTGTCATACGAAAGAAGAAGCATTTTGGGTTTTTTATTTAGATCATGTTTAAATGACTGAAAAGTGACTTGAAAAATTTCTATATAGAGATTTATTCTTGAAAAGATCAACTATATTTTAAACGGTCTCTAACGTTAACTAGTCTGCTGTTTCAGGACAAAATTGTTCTTCCGGTGAGCGTCGGTGAGGTGGTTTAATCCAAAATTAAAACTTTCAAGGTTCCAGAGCTTTCGACACTATATCGTGTCTTCTTCAGTGGTTCTTGGTTAGTCTATTATCTTGGATATTGTCACTATTTTTGTCTAAATTTACACTGATCAGATTGGAAACAAAAGTTGGGAGTTATTAATGAACAAATCACAAAAATTATCACTAACAATTTTTCTGTCTATTTTCTGTGCAAAACGGCTTGGTACTTCAGCTTGGTGTCAATATCATAATTGTCCTGCAAATGAATTTTTTATAATTTGCAAATGAATAAATATATATTTTTTCCTATGTTTGTACGTAATTGTAAAATAGAAGGTTTAAGGAATATAGGATATTTTTTGCAAGTCTCCAGCTATATTTGCTATATAATAAATTTTTATGCTAAAAAATGACGATTTTTTAAATTCTTATCAAAAATTGATATTAATTATTTTTTATACTTCCAATTTTTTTTAAATCCAAATCGTTTTGGAGAAAAAGAAGTACAATACCCAAACATAATATTTTTTCATTAGAGTGAAAATTATCAGTCACTGGTATCGTCAGAAAAATTACTTACATTTTTGGGCTATTTATGTCCCTAATGTCCATAGAGACAAAAAATACACCAAATCAGAATTTGTTGGATTTTCTAAGGATAGATATAAGACCTTTTATTGAGTTTGTTTATCGGTTTCATTTTTATTGCTGATTTTCGGTCAGCAAAAACTGTCTGGTCATGAATGAGTTATAGCGGTGACTGTCACTGACGTCAATAAACGTCAGCGACAGTGTCAACGGCGCGTTTAATTGTGCGCAAAATCAAATGATCAAATGTAACACTTTTGCCATTTTGTACAAAATTTCCAATCGCTGAAATATCACGGTAAAATTTTAAATCCATCAATTTATTAGTTTAGAGACGTTTCCCTTATATGAGTACGTGAGGGACTTAGAAGTCTATTGTATGGTTTCTTTAATAAATAAATAAATAAAAATAAATAAATACAGTCAACAGATTTTATAATGCTTTATGGGTTTTATTTAGTAAAAAAATTCATGGAAAATAATCGTTATAAGTGATACAATTAAAATGCTCAAATTTGATCCATTTGAATGTATTCCATATTTTCGATGTTTTTTAGCAGAATATCCAGAAGATTGAAAATAGTTGTCTCAAAAATGTAACATTCTGCCTTACTATATTCAACCTAAAAACACTCATTTTAACTGTTTTCCTTTTATTAATTGACGGAAAAATATTCCTGAACATCGATCTTTCTAAAATGATTTTGTAAATATTCGAGACCGATAGTAGTCAAAATTTAGTTGGATCAGAATGGCTAACACTAGCCAGAGCTACGTCAAATTATCAAAAACTTAGAACACTTAAATATCGGTAACAAATTCCTTTCAAAATTATTGTAAGATATTTCACAGTCCTTCCGATATTTTTCGGCAAAGGTACATAAATATTACAAGCAAACTTAAGATTTAATATCTGAGGTTATGAGCTTCAGGATAACTTAGGGATAAGTATAACAAATCATAACAGAATTTTCTCCCAAACTTTGCTACTTTTTATCACGCATTTCCGCAGAATTTTCTTTTCGCCCAATTAAGACCAAAGGTTTCATTACCATTTGATCG
This sequence comes from Phlebotomus papatasi, assembly GCF_024763615.1. Lineage (NCBI taxonomy): Eukaryota > Metazoa > Arthropoda > Insecta > Diptera > Psychodidae > Phlebotomus > Phlebotomus papatasi. Next base: position 12,814,331 of record NC_077224.1, on the reverse strand, counting down.
TGATGAGATAAGTATTAACATTCTACATAATATGTACATGACAGGTGAAGCATCTGGTGAACAACGAGACATTGATTGCCAGGAGAGTTAAAACTTTTTCTCCATGGTGCCATCGAGAAACTTATTCCGCGCACACCAACTAAATTTCTATTGAAAGAAAGTTTTCCCAATGAAATCCCAATGTGTCCTCTACCGAGTGATATTCCTGGGTAAGACTCTTCCAGCTCAAAACTGCAATCTGCCACTTTAGTGGTGTTGATGATGAACGAGCTCCTCTGCTGCCCATGCTAGCAGCATCTTCCTCCGGAGCACTCCCTAGTGACACTTTTGCAATAAATAAATCCAAGATGAAGGTGAATGGCGTCATTTTCACATTCCCAAGTCCTTGCAAGTCCGCAATGCTTCTCTTTTTTTTATTCTCTTCCTTCCATTTCCTGCCTCGTCCTCAGCTTGACAATCTCTCTGGCGAAAAGTTTCATTATCTATTTCTGCGAGAAAGTTCTACCTTTGGAAAAAAGGAGCAAAGAGAAAAAAAAGCGCAATACCTTAGTTGAAACGGTTGAAGCATCAAACCAGCAAGTTTTAATATTAAATGCGCCAAGAAAAATGCTATTCTACTGCTCTCCAAAGCAATATTTTGCAATTTGTTGGAGTGCGTGATATATTGAAGTAAATCTTCTGAACAGAAGAACAAACAGAGGAAATCTTAAGAGCATTACCTGATGTTTACAGACAGTAAATAAAAATATATTTGCGAAAGATTTCCACTGAATTTGTACTCAGAAAAAATTATAAATACTCCTTGTGACAACTTCTGAAATACACAGTAAATGCAATGTTCATAACAATTAGGATGCAAATATATTGATCGTACAATCATTAGCTATACCGGAAACTCCTCTCGAATTGTTTTATCCTGGTTCCAAGAACATTTTTCTGTCCACGGAAAATTTTTCTATTCTCTGGAAATTTTACTGTTCCCAAGACATTTTATTGTTCAGGGGAAATTTTACTGTTCCCAAGAAATTTTACTGTTTCCAAGAAATTTTACTATTCCCTGGAAATATTACTGTTCTCAGAAAATTTTCATCGTTTTCAGGACATTTTACTGTTCCCAGGAAATTTTTATTGTTACCAGGAGACTTTACAATTTCCCTAAAGTTTGGCTGTTCCCAGGAAATTTTTACTGCTCCCAGGAAATTTTACTATTTTCTGGAAATTTTAGTTTCCTCGGAAAATTTTCATAGTTTACAGGACATTTTATTGTTCCCAGTAAATTTTCATTGTTACCAGGAAACTTTATAGTTTCCTGAAAGTTTGGCTGTTCCCAAGAAATTTTTCACTGCTCCCAGGAGATTTTACTATTCGCTGCAAAATTTACTGTTCTCAAAAAAAAAAATCTTTCTCGAGAAATTTCATTATTCTAATAAAATCTCCCTGTTTCCAGAAAGTTTTACAATTCCCAGGAAATTTTTACTGTTCCTAGGAAACTTTACAGTTCGCAGGAAATTTTACCTTTCCGAAAAAACTTAAAGACAGGACACACGTTAGTTCAAATCACTACGTCAGTATATTTCATTGAACTCCGAGGAAACTTTACTGTTTCTAGAAATTTTTTTGTTCCCAGGAAATTTATTTTCCTTTCCGCATAAAATCATTCTGTTCCCAGAAAATTTAACTGTTTCTAGGATTTTTTACCGTTTCCAGAAAATTTTACAGTTCGAAAGAAATTTTACTGTTCCCAGGATATTTTACTGTCCTCAGAAAATTTTCGCCGATTCCAGGACATTTTACTGTTCCCAGGAATTTATTTTCGTTACCAGGAAATTTTACTATTCGCTGCAAAATTTACTGTTCTCAAAAAACTTTCATTGTTCCCAAGAAATTTCACTATTCTAATACAATATCCCTGTTTCCAGAAAGTTTTACAGTTCCCAGGAAATTTTACTGTAATCAGAAAATTTTATTGTTCGCAGTAAATATTAATTTCAGCAGAAAATTTAATTTATGCGAGAAATAGTACTGTTCTCAGGAAATTTTTACTATTCGCAAGAGATTGAACTGTTTGCAGAAAATCTTATTGTTCCCAGAAAGTTTTACTGTTCGCAGGAAATTTAAATGTGGGCAGAAATTTTTAATTGTTCCCAGAGAATTTTATTGATCCCAGAAAAACATATTGTTCACAGGATATTTCACCGTTTGCAGAAATTTTACTGTTCTCAGCAAACCTTACAATTTACAGAAAAAGCACTGTACACAGTAAATTGTAATGTTCAAGTCAAGGGATGTTTACAGTTCGACATTTTACTGAGGACATTTTACTGTTCCCAGGAAACTTTTGTGTTCACATTAAAATTTTACTGTTCCCAGGAAATTTAACTATTCCCAGGAAATTTTACTGTTCCCAGGAAATTTTTCTGTTCGCAGGAAATTTTACTATTCCCAAAAAGTTTTACTGTTCCCAGGAAATTTTTCTGTTCGCAGGAAATTTTACTGTTCCCAGAAAGTTTTACTGTTCCCAGGAAATTTTACTGTTCCCAGGAAATTTTACTATTCCCAGGAAATTTTAATGTTCCCATAAAATTTTACTGTTCCCAGGAAATTTTACTATTCCCAGGAAATTTTTCTGTTCGCAGGAAATTTTACTGTTCCCAGGAAATTTTACTATTTCCAGGAAATTTTACTGTTCCCAGGAAATTTTACTGTTTTTTTTAGAAAGTTTTACTGTTCCCAGGAAATTTTACTGTTCCCATAAAATTTTACTGTTCCCAGGAAATTTTACTCTTTCCAGAAAATTTTTTTGTTCGCAGGAAATTTTACTGTTCCCAGAAAGTTTTTCTGTTCCCAGGAAAATTTGACAGTACCTTGAAAATATCACTGTTTCCAGGAAATTTTACTGTCCCGGGGTTGACAGATATTCCCCATGGTCAGCAAAGCTCAAAGCGACATATTTAGCAAGATCCAATCTATACAACATTAGAAATAACTTTAAATAAAACGATAAAATGTCAAAAACTTTTGGAAAGGAAAAACTTTAGCCAACTTTTATGCACAATTTGCAAACAAACTATGTACATAAACCACTAAACATCATTTGTCGTAAAGCAAATTATCTTCAGTGACTTTTTTTTAAAGAAAATTTGTCATGGAAAGTTTTTTAAATAAATTGCAAGAAGCAGTTTTGAGAAACTAATAATAGCAATTTGATGGATTTATTGAGGATTTTTTTTTAGAAAGTTCTCTCTGGAATAATTGCTATTTTTATAACATTGTCGAGTGTCTCACCTTTGAGAGACATTAAAATTATTAATGGGAAAAATATAAGAAAATGTAAAAGTTAAATATAGACTCCATTGTTGTCCATTAAAAATTTATGTGCAGAATAAGGGAAAAATTATTAAGGTCCATATTGTCGGTGTCTTGAGCTTTTTTTTTTCCTGGCACAATATTCTCACATTTTCACTGGGAAAAGTAGAAAAGCGGATGAGATGAACCTCCTGATAGGGTGGGAGGGGTGAGAATGATAGAGAAAAGTTGTAAGAAAAGTCAGTATAAATTTACCATCAGCCTCGCAGCAACTGCAAATGGTGAGGGAAACAGCAAAGTTTTGGAAGTTAAAACAACAGGAATATCATATGTTTAGAAGTCGAGAGATGAGTTGATGAGTTTGGTTGGGAAAAGTACATTCCTCTTCACTGGAAAATCTGAGATATAAATATAAATTTTTCAAGTGTATTCATCATTCTTGAAATTTTTGACTTCTATCCATGCCACTGTCCATCCCTTAAGACATATTGAATCATTCATTTCTGGGAAGAAAAAGCTCCCTTTCACACCAAACAACCCTCACAATAAGTCTCCCAGTCATAAACTATGATTTTGTGAGTGATTACGAAGCATCCGGGAAAAAGTGAATAAGCTTGAAGACAATGTGCCAAATTAATTCTTGGATAAACATAAACACTTAAGATTTTCTCTACATCTTACTCTGTTCATGCTTACGAATACAGTTAATTGAGCAAATATTTGAAACACTTCTTAGAGCTTTTGTCCCTCACAGAATTGTCATGTGAATGAGGATAAATCACGACTTTTCCTTATTGATTAAATGAATTAGTTCGTCTAATTTCAATTAAGGAATTGCTCTCGGAGACGCTTAAATTTTCTCAAGGAGAATGGGGAAAAAATACACATTATTTACCACAATATTTAAATATTTCATTTTAAAATTTAATCAAGCAATTAAAATACATATTTCCACTAGTCACCTTTAAAACATTTCTTTTTCGCAAAAGACCTTCCGTAATGTCCCGGAAATGCACTTAAAAATTAGCAAGGATTATTCTTCCACAGCAATTATCATCGATCCGAGTTTTTTTTATGAGATTCCATAAATCTCTCAAGCGAATTAAGGACGCCGAAAAAAAGGAGTATTAGATGGGGTGACCTGAAAATTTATCCGTACTTGAAGGAAAAGGTGTCAACCAAAGAAAGGAATGTGCTAAATGGTGAGAGGTGAAAGAAAAAAAATGAGTGTCTTGTGGGACATTTTTCGCATATTCCAGGGAGAAAATAATCCCGGAAATGAGTGCTCTAAATTTTCACACAATCTTTTCTTGGGGTTTGGGTGAGACAATTTTTATTCAATTTTCCTGTAAAACGTAACTTATTGCCCTCTATCTTGTGTTCATTCTGTCTTCTCTAAACATTTTTCCCAACCACCGGAACAGGGAGCTTATCTTCCACCTTTTGAGATCCTGCAATAGCACCCTGAGGTGGGTGGAATTCCTGCAGTGTTGATGGCAAAACACCGAAGAAATAATTTCTCGGAAGGAGCTCTAGAAATGAGACAGAAAGTGCTTCATTCGCCGATTTATTTGCCTTTTTATACTCTCATGCACTCTCTGGAGAAATAAGACGATGGGAAAAACTGTATGGTATTCTTCACAATTTCTTACACACTTTGTTGAGCCTCCATGGTGAAATATTGGGATTATGTAGGGGAAATTGGGGAAAATTAGAGAATTTATTGTTTGAATGTTAGTTAATGTAATTTAATGTCAATTAATAGTTTATTGAATTTAAAAACCGTAAACGTTTAAAAATTCAAGAAGCTATTTAAAAAGCTTTTAATTATTTTAAATGAATTAAAAATAATTTTCTCGGCAGATGCTAATGCCTCAAAGCTTTTACTGAGATGAAATTTGTATTAAAAAAAAAGAGTAAAAAATAAGAAATAACAAATAATTATCTCCACCCATAATACTTTACGCCACGCTTCTTTCATAAATTAAAGAATAAGTAAATAAAAAAGACACTATCTAATTCACTGTAAAAGATGCTTTTAACTTTCACAAAAATACCTATTATATATGTAATATAGATCAAGATAAATTAAAAATCTATATTTTGAAATAATAAGCCACACTCACAGTAAAGCTTCTATTAGTCGTACAAAGACATCCAGAAATGGGTTGACTCTTGGATGAAGAGAAAAGGTACCTCATTCTTTCGACGAGGTATCCGTATTCTCCCTGAAAGGTGGGAGAAAGTAATAGCAAGCAAGGGACAACATTTTGAATGAAATATTTATTAATTTTCTTTATTAAAACTTGAATTTTCACAAAAAAAAAAAACAGCGAGAACTTTTTTGTATCCTCAACGATCTGTGATTCAGGGTTTAGGCCGTTTACCTGATGAGATCGGTCGTGATAAGTAAGGCTACGTTCGATTATTCTGAAGGTACCTCATCTCGGAAGCTTATACTCGCGATCAAATTTTTCGTTCATTACTCAAATCGTATGATCATAGGGGAGGACAAGAATGGGCACAGCTTTGAAAACCGATAATTTAGCAGAACAACTAAGATGGGCCTTCCTCACTAAGGCTTCCAAGGTCCCTGATCTTCTCTGCCAAGGTCCCTGTTCTTTCATGCATTACAACCTAATTTTGTTTTCTTCGTGAAACTTTAAGAAATATCATATAGAATCTTGTTCGAAATCCTTGTGGTTTACATTGGCCCTTACCGAGAGGACGATAAAAACGTTTGTTTGCGAAACGTGCGCACTTCGTGATCGAGTAATGTCATAAAGATGTGGTCAACGTTTAAGAAAATCTAGAACAAATATCAGAGACATTGTGCTGATAACTTCGAGGAATTGTTTGAGCTCGAAGACGGCCCTAAAACGGAAACCGGTGTCAGAGAAACAGGTGCGCAAAAAAAACATGGATTAACAAAAATTGTGGATGATTCTCTCAACTGGCGTAATTGACTTTAGACGAATGTCTCCGATGATTGCCAGTGAAAATTATTAGTCACCCTAAGATGAAAACACTTTTTTTTGGTTTTGCTTAGAGCTTTCGATCCTGATGGGGATCTTTTTCAGTGGTTGGAAGGGCATTAAATTTTTATTTGCAACGAATTTTTTTTTAACATTTTATAAAGGTCATTTTTTGGAAAATTTTTTAACTCTATCAACTAAATTGTGTTTCCAGAGTCTTTTTTAGGGATCGTGTGGTTCATGGGGTTCCGGATCATCACTAGCAGGATGTCAGTGTGGAGCGGCTTTCCTTCTGAAGAACTTTTCTTCAGGATCGAAAGCTCTGGGCAAAACCAAAAAAGTGTTTTCATCTTAGGGTGATTAACATTTTCACTGACAATCACCGGAGACATCCTTCTAAATTGTGGATGATCTTTGGACATCCAAAACAAACGCCACTTTTTAACGATTTTGAAATGGGAGCCATGATACCAAGGAAGAATTTCGTAGAAATTGCGATATTAACTTTTTAGATTAACGACTACATATGAAGATCCTTTGTCTTGAACAAAGAAGATGATGTCGAATAACGCATCAGTGTGTTGGAAAATTGATATAAAAAGGGAAGCAGGATTGAAGACGATGTTCAGTTGCTGTGTAAGCTTAGCTCAGAGCACTGGAACTTGCACCTTTCTGAATAAAGTTCAGTAAACTAATAACTGGGTCTTTTGTTTAAAGTGAAAAAAGAAAAATAGTATCCAGTTCTTCTACCCCAGTGGTTAAATCCAGAGTTACAAGGGCCCCATCCGGGGCCGGCACAACATCATTATTGCAGAAACCTGAATGATGCACGTTAATATATTTTTGAATATTTTTTAGATAAATCAATAACTAAAAAACGAGGTTAAGACATTTGAATAATAAGGATCAATATTTTTTTACAAAGAGTGAAAAGTCTTTTTCGCATATGAACTTGTCCATAACTGTCTAGAATTATGCTTATAATTGCGAAAATTAAATACCTTTTTCAAGTTGGGGTGATAAGAATGGTGCGTGAATTTTAATAGTGACTTTTCCGGTAATAGAAAATGAAATGATTTACCAATTGAGAAACCCCATATCGATTGTCCGAGAAACACTTCCAAAAATAGCCTAAAAACCTGAAAATTGCTTCCGAAACCGAAAAGTTTAAAAAAATTTTCGTGAAACCAGGTAGACCTAAACCTCGCTTCGTGTAATTCGAAAAACCAGAAACTCTTGTCCAGAGCTTTAGATCTAGATTTGTAGGAAAAAGCGCTCTATACCGTCGGACGACTCAAGAGACATTCAAGCTATGAACAATTAAGTTTTTTTCAAAATGTTTTTAATGAAGTTGACCCATTATAATTATTACATTTTAATACCTAGTCCTATGCTTGAAATTTACTGAAAAAAACCATGGAACAAACATATTAGGTACATAGAAAAAATAATTGTGTAGCGGTATCATTAAAAAAAAACTTTCCGCAATTTCCTCATCCCATTTAAGAGTAGATAAAGATCATATCGCTCCTTGGAAATTACAAGGGGCCAACTAATTTTCGGCCATTTTTCAGGAGACAGCATGAAAGATTCAACTTTGTGTACATAAGTATCTCAATTTAATGACTGAACAAAAACAATTTATTTCTTTTCTATTTGTATGAGCACTAATATAAACATCGAAACTTTTATATTTTTACCTTTCTAAATATGTTTTTTTAATGATTCAGCTCCTTGTCGTTCTAAGAGATGTGCAAATTTTGCTGAAATTAGAACTAACTTGCTTGAGTTAGTCCCCTGTTTCACAAAAATTTAAACGATGAATATATTTTGTGCCCCTTTACTTCAAACAAAATTATCCAAGTAATCAAAGAGATTAAAATTTAGAAAAAAATTCTAATAACGAAATTTAATGACTTATATCATCTGAAAATATATTAAATTATCTTTCTAAGTGCATTAGAATCTCAAAATCGCAAAAAAGTGGGTTGACCCCTTGTAATTTCCAAGGAGCGATATATATCCTTATCCTTTTATATTCTTTCTAGATCGAGTTCCTGTGCTATTGTGGAAACTGGTTCCCACAAGTGGTTGCTTCTGTGAGACCGGTCAGAGTGGCACTGATCGTTACGGAGATCGGTGATGTTCCACAGAAGTTCCGGTCCATTCCAATATTCCCTTCCCTTTAGGGTAAGATGGGGTAATTTGGAATTATGTCTATTTTAGAATTTTGAGATTTTCTCACTGTTTTAAATGATCAAAGAGAAAAAAACCACGAAGAAGTACCAGACATTACATTCGAGAATACTTCTTCGTTGTTTTTTCCTTTTGCCATCTAAAACAGTGAGAAAATCTCAAAGTTCTAAAATAGGCATGATTCCGAATTACCATATGTTATTCTATATCACAGTTGTCCGAAGCTTCAATCGTCCGAAGGGACCGCCCTTTGCCCTACCTTCTTCACTGTTCGAATAAAAGGGAACTTTCTAAATAGTCGTAGGAAATTAAAAAGAATACCATTTCGTCGTTTGGAACAGCAACTGTGCTAACATCTTGTTTAAAAGCTCTGGGTAATAGCTAATTTAGGGAATCAGTAGCGCAATATGCAAGACCGTTGGCTCTTGGGCGGATCGATTCTCCGGCTTGATTTACTGTTGTGAGTTCGAGCCCCACCCGGTGCAAAGATCTGAATGTCTAATTTAGGCAATTTTCATATGTTAATAACGTAATATAATAATGCACCGCCTATACCCAACAACTCCAGGAGCATGGAAGAAGCATCGTCAATGCGGGGAAGGCGCTCCTGGGCGAGTCTACAAACGGACTAGCAGATTCTTCTAACACGGGATATGGACATTGTAAAAAAAAAGATTACCTTTGTAATGAATATATCTCGATGCGATTAATAATAATAATAGGCTAATTTCATAAGTTTTCTCCTGTGATTTCATTACGAGCTTTCACTAGGCGCCTCCACTGTTAACCGGAATGCATCAATTGTAAAAGAATTATCGTGTTTCGATGGAAAACCTTTAAAGCTGCACAAATGTTTAAGCAATGAGCGCACTCCCTGAGCTTTTCCGTGTGATTTCCTTCTCAAATGACTAAATTGAAAGCTCCGTTCGGATCACGCAATGAGCATTAGCGCTAAAATTTGAAACCAATTTGCATGATTGAGCTCTGTTCTTCAGTTATTGACTTTCTCCGGCAATCTCCGTTGATGTCTGCCACGGTGAAAATGTGTGGAAAAGTGACTCTGACACGATGTCATGCCAGAAGGGGGTTGGGTGTGCCCGGTGTTTTGATATTTATCCAAGTCAAGGGTGAGCATTAGAGAGAATGGGAATGGAAGGGCACTAATTTTCTCGTCGAAAGTGAGAGGGTGTTTAAATTATATGCTACCGTGTGATTCAACTCTTGTTTCTCTTTTCTCCTTTGATGGCGTCTAGAGGTGAAAAGTGGGAGAATCATATGAAAAAGGAATTTCTCCTTGATGGATATTTATTGTGGATAAAAGTCTGTAGTGGCAATAAACATTGATGTGTGCTGGATGAGGGGGGGGGGGACTGGTGGGCGGGAGAGGGTGGAAAAAGCAACAAAGTACAAAGTTCTATTTAATAGCCTCTGACTTTTCCATCAGCTCAACATTTCCTCATACCCTTAAGTCACCTTCTTCAGCAAACGCGACCGCACCTTTCGTGTTGCCAAAAGCCACACCCGCCTCTAGGCTATTCATTACTTTTATACTTTTTTTTTCGCCTGCAATTTGTGTCAATTACTTCACCACATATATAGCCACAAAAACCATGAGCAAGGAATCCCATGTACCATCTATAATGTAAGAAGGATGATTTTAATGTTCCACCCCAAAATGATGGTGCTGCTGAAATTCCTGTCATTTTTCTCACTAGAAACACCACAAAACTTTGCTGGTTCTCTTGCCATTCCTTCGCACTCTTCAGGCCACCACAGGACACCCAGCAGGAAGTCCTTACTGATGGGCTCTGGATCTATGGGTGGACTTCAGTTCTCATCCTCGACCCATTCCACCAAATCTCTTGGAGCGGCTTATGCGGCAAAAAGACCAACAACCATTCTCTATCGCCGAGGGGTTGATATCTTCAAACCAATTCCTTCCTATCCCCATCCTCAAGCATCCCTGATAAAATTCCTCTCAAAAGTCCCAGTTGAAAGGACTTGTGGAATGGACTTGCAAAAGAACTCGACAGTTTTTTTTATATCCAATTCAATTGAAAAATTTGAAGAATTTATCTCAACAGTTTGTTGGTTCTCCATTTGAAGATTGGGGAAAATATTTTTGAAGAAAAAAAATCACAATATGCCAAAGGCAATGGCGATTTGAGGTAAAATCTTTGATAATTTGAGTGATTTGCAGAAATATTTATGTTCATTTCTATGGAAATATCTTGAATTCTTGGGAGGATGAGCTTTTACCAGGCGTTTCCATCCAAAAGAACTTACTTGCTGCAAATCGATTTTGATCTTTTTTTAAATTTATTTAAACAAAGTTTTAGGAAATTAAAATGTTTATAAAATTAGTTTAAGTGCTATAATGATGAATGGAAACAGCAATGATTTTTTTGCACAAATACTTTTCCAACGATTGCAATTGATTTCTACATAAAATAATATTTAATATCCTGAGTGCTAATTAAATGTAGTCTGAATTAAAATTTCAGTCTTAATCAGTACAAAAAAAGATATTTGATTATCAATAATCAATATTTTAATCTATCTTGGTGGGTAAATAATTGGACATTCATCAGAAATCGCTCTACTCTAATCATATCTGAGATTCCAATCTGACACGTATGTTTTTTACCTTCTTTTAGCCATGTAGGGGAAAGCGGCCATATTCTGACGATTTCAGCTTCGAACAACGCATTTTTTCTAATATTATTTTTTTTTTAATAAATTTGATTCACTGTGATATTATATTTCAATATTGTGGCGGAAACGGAAGCAAATTTTAGGAAAGGACCGGAATTTCTGTGGACCACCACCGATCTCCGCTACGATCACTGCCACTTTGACCGGTGTCACAGAGGCAACCCACCTGTAAGCAGGGTTGGGCGAATTTTTTCTGTTTTACATTTTACATCATTTTTTTTTCATAGTAAAAATTTAACATGTAACAAAAAATTAACAATAATATGTAATAAAAAAAATAACATTAATATGTAAAGTTAAAATGTAAAAAATGGAAAATTGATTGACACGCATCAAACATCAAGTTCAAATATTTTTAGTTTTTACTCAATCAAAGATTTCTCTGTAATCAGTCAAATATTTTTCGGTTTTTTTGCCGTAAAGCTTGTCGCCGAAAATGCATGGTGAAATTTACAAGCAACCCCAGTTCAAATTTTCCTCTACCCGGTTGAACAAACCATATAAATGACGCATAATTTTTTAACCTACATGCTCAGGGAGTTTTACAATTATTCTGTGGTTTCCGTTAATCATCAATATTTTTAAAATCATTCAAATTAAGACTTATTTCCTTCTTTCTTCTTAACAATAATTTTTTTTTTTGATATTGCTATATACCTTGTCCAAGACATCACATCCCAGAAAACAATGTTCATGATAGGAATCAGTCTCTCCGTGCTAACACTGATTCTGTAGTAATGAATGTTTACAAAAATATTCTTTAAATGCTCTAGAAACCATCGTGCTTTGTAACTGAAACTAACGTATTAAACAAAAATTCATACAAAAATTTCGATATTGTACCAATTTTGCTCGGAAGCTGTGACGCTTTTATATTCAATTTTAACCGTCTTGTTCTGAAGCTGTGCACTTTTTACCAGTAATTTGTCCTTTTTCTTAAAAAAATAGAGAAACTATGCCATTTTTCAGCCTTCTGACCCATGTAACTCAATTAATTTTAGATCAATTATTATCAGTGAATTAAGAAAAAGTGCTAAATGAGACGCTTTCATGAGCTCTAATACAATCTGAAAGATTTCTAAGTAAATTTTTGAAGAAAAGTGCTCTGTAACTTTTCCAAAAACTATTTTCTTTTATCCCAAAGGGAAATATGCTTTTGCCCAATTTTCTAAAAGTATAGTATTTTTTATGCATAGGTGCACATATAGGGTAGTTCGTGACATATTCATTTTATTACTAGCTAAAGAATTGTTCAGTTGGCTTATTGTCGTTCGGAATTGCAATTTTTTTTTAATTTAAATCAGCACCTAAATCAATATTTTTTATCTCTGTCCATATTGTTAATAAAAAATCATATTGGTAATGAGCAAGTTACGACAATTGAATATTGAGAGTCGACCTTTAGGATGATGTAAGTCAGATTTTGGAATTTCGGTCTAAAAAAAACTTTCATGCTCTTCTTTATATTTTTATTGGCCGACGTTTCGATCCTTGATGGAGACCTTCTTCAGGGCCTACATATAATTTTAAAAACATAAATATGACAGTTCAGAAAATGCATTTTAAATATATTTTTTTACAGTTTTTGATGTGAGTTTGTAAAAAATCTATTTAAAATGCATTTTCTGAACTGTCATATTCATGTTTTTAAAATTGTATGTAGGCCTTGAAGAAGGTACCAACCAAGGATCGAAACGTCGGCCAATTAAAACATAAAGAAGAGCAAGAAAGATTTTATAGACCGAAATTCCAAAATCTGACTTACGACAATTGTTTATAGAAGCGACGATATCTTGATGAAAAATTTGTTCCTCCACAAATTTGTCGCAGACCATTTTTTTTTTATTTCAACAAGAGGGTTTGTTAGAATCGCCGTCTATGTACAGGTTATATCTTAGAACGAAGTATATTTTCAATGAATGATTCAACAAAAGCAGAAAAGGCAAATCGAAGCCAAATCGACACTTGAATAATAAATTGTCGTATCATATTTATATGAGATATGCTGATTTAGGTGCCTAATAGGACTACACTGAGAAAAAAAAAGAGGCTGAGATTAACTTTTTTCGTCACAACTTTAACGCTTTTTGGGTGTAAAAATATATCAACATTTTTAATGTTAATTTTACACCTTTTAAGGCTAAAATCAACATGAAAGAAGGATAAATTTAACCCATAATACACCTAAAATGGGTAATATTTACACCGTTTTCGGACCAATATTGCAGGGTAAAATTAACATTTCCGTAATGTTATTTTAACTTTTTCGGATTTTTCTCAGTGTAGTTAAGTGTCACACAGAGCAGATTCTTCAATCCATGCCTTCTGTCACATTTACCCAAGTGATTAATTTTGATAAATATTATTCTATAGGGAAAACCTTACAATCAATCCCAAAACGGACAACTTATTCTTACTCAGCGGGTTCGATGTATAATATGGATCATCTGAATAAACATTCGACAATGATTACATTTTTAAAATCAAAATCAAATTAAATTTTTAAACATAAAATTTTAATTTCTGTATTTCATATTCGAGTTCAGTATTCTTAAGTTACTTATTATATTTCTGGCTGATTTAAGAAAAAAATAAATAATACACTGTCCTATAAATTTATAATAATTTATTATATCTGGAAAAATATGATTAATCGAGAGTCGCATAAAAAAGAGCTTTTACCAGGCGCCTCCATTTAAACAATTTCTTTAAAAATCAATATTTTTTCAATGTTTTTAAATTTTACTTGAAAAATTAAATAATTCCCAATAATTGGATTACATTTAGAAGTGCTATCCAATCGTAAACATTAAAATATAATAGCTAACTATAAAACTAGCAAGTTCAATTTTGAAGTGGAGACGCCTGGTATATTATATTTTCAGTGCTAAAGTGAATTTACAACGCATATTAATATTTATTCCTCTTTCAAAGCAAGTACAAGTGATACTGTAGTCATATTATTTTGCAATAAATCGACAAGGGTCCTCATAAATTTGTCAGCAACAACTCCCTCAGCGCAATTTTCATATCTTGGCTTGAGGAATTATGCTCGTGAATAGAAGAAAATAATAGAGAATGTCCAAAGTTTTCAAGGGGTATTGGCGTTGGGCATAAATTTGAAAATTCTGATGGATATTTGCCCCTCGCTTGTGGATATTGTAGGCGAAATTTTGCGGGAGGAATTTTTGGTTTGGAGAGATACACATATTTGAAGCTCAATTTTTGCCACTTTCAGTCTCTTTCCCCCCATCTCGAATGGTCGTTCTTTTCATCCAAAATCTATGGAGGAGAAGCCTAAGCACATGAGAAAATTATATATTGCCTTTTTTATGACTCAGAAAACTTTGCCATTACAATAGAAAATGTGACACCCTACTCCCCCACATACCCCCAGTGTTACCGTGCACACAAAGGTGTCCCCCTTGATGTTGTATATTCAGAGTTTGTCATTCATGCCACCCCCTCAGCTAACCCTCGAAGCCATTTATGGGGCGAACATCTGTATCGCATGTCAACAATTTCTCTGATGTGCGTATTTTGGGGGTATTACACACATCACTCCATTGTTGTCTCTATTCAAACGCCGAACATCTCCCACCCATTTATGCTGCCCACCCAACCCCATGCCCCTGATTCCATCGTGTCCTATCACACCCTCTGATATCTACATATACATTTTATCGGAGCTCAGTGTTTGTCCCCTCTGTAAAATATTGGTGACTCTCTCGGTTTATTGAAAGTCAAAATCGACTTGTGGCAGAAGCTTTAGCTGCTGTAAACCTTAATTTGCATTGATATATTCAAAACAAACATTAGACTCCGCACCCCTCCCAAATAGCTTGGGACAAATCATATTCCATCGACTTTCCTTACGACGGATTCTCCGATTTTGCCAATGCAGAGGATTTTCTCATAGTCCATCAGTTTCATATCATGGGAATAAGGGTAGATTAATTGGACTGAAGGATGTGAAATTATGTGAAATCTGAGATAATGCATATTTTATGGAGTATTTAGATAAAAGTATGAAGCCTGTGGATATGAAGGAGAACAAGAACAAACTAAATGAAAACTATAGTTTGTCATATCATTGTTCAAAATCTGTTTACAATAAATGTGATCTTTTAAACATTAATAATTCTATATCACGCCTATCTCGACAGTTGAACACTAATTCATACTTTGAAGCTTTCATTCACTGAAAGAAATCCGAAAAAGTTAAAATAACATTTCGGAAATGTTAATTTTACCCTGCAGTATTGATCCAAAATCGGTGTAAATATTACCCTTTTTAGATGTATTAGGGGTTAAAGGTACCCTTTTTCATGTTAATTTTACCCTTAAAAAGGAGTAAAATTAACATTTACACCTAAAAAGTGTTAAATTTCTGAGGAAAAAATGTTAATCGCACCCTCTTTTTTTCTCAGTGTGTAGCTCCCTATTTTTTTTAAATATTTTCTTTAATTAAAGTAAAATGGGGTAATTTTGAACAGAATATATTTTGAATTTTAATATTTTCTAACTCTTTCAGACAGACAAAAAAAAAGTAAGAGAAGAAGAAGAGCACACTACTCCATTGTACCCTAACAAAATGGAAAAATGTTTTTTTAATAGATCGTGAAAAAACAATAATATTTCAAAAACATTTAGGGTAAAGGCTCATAATTTTGGACAGTCTGCTTATAAACATCGATGTTCCAAGTTTGAAGTGCGATATTTTCTATACTAATTGATTTTTTTTTTGTTACTCTCTTTTCAGAAGAGTTGTATAGAAGCTTGGCAAGCTATTTATCGTCTTTTTTCACTAAAATTAGTCTTAATACGCTTAAAAATCAATTGATATACAGAAGTGAATTTGACTCAAATTTTGGACACCTTGTTTGTAAATTTAGACAGTTTGGTTGTCATTTTGGGCAGCTAATCCGCCTCAATAGAATGCCAATTGTTCTGAATTTCAAGCACCAATCTTACTAAGTCATCTTCCTGTTTATGTAAGGGAACCGCAGAATGTTACAAGAAGCCCGGAAACTTTCCATATCATTCATTAAAGTGAGTTGACTTCGGTAATCCAAGTACTCGCGCGGATTCGCTCATTTCCTGGCCTTTCCGGTAGCCATTTAAGACTTTTCTTACTACATCTCGTTTGTAGAGATGATTCTCCTTTGTTTCTCCAGGCATTTATACAACCTAGTCGTCACAGAAGCTAAAACTTCAAGAAATTTCGAGAGAAAAACACCTGTACAAAATAAGAACTATCACCTCACTGGTAAACTTTGTAGAAAATTGCCCAATTTTCACACGAAAAATCTAATTCACAAGGCAAATCTCACTTCAGGTCAAATTTACAAATCACCACTAACATGAATCAACACAATATTCAATAATATCACTAAAAAAAGCGAAGAAACATTGTTAGTACTTCACCACAGCTAAATAAGACTGAAGTAAAAACGAAGTTCTGTCATATTTCTCGTAAGCAATTGCTCACACTGAATTTTCAACAAAGCAATTTTAACTTAAATCATATTCAAAAATTTGACGAATTTAGTTTTAAAATTCACTTATGGTTTTTCGACCGTATGGATATTTAAGGCAAGTCAAGGTGGGAGTTCGGTCTATTTTTTTTTGTTCTTCAATTTATTTCATCAGCCAACGTTTCGATCCTGGATGGGATCTTCTTCAGGGCCTAATTACAATTAACAAATTCATTATTCATTTGAAAAGAGTCCCCAAAATGTAAATAATTTTTTAAAATGAATAATGAATTTGTTAATTGTAATTAGGCCCTGAAGAAGATCCCATCCAGGATCGAAACGTTGGCTGATGAAATAAATTGAAGAACAAAAAAAAATAGACCGAACTCCCACCTTGACTTGCCTTAGTTTTAAAATCTTCCAAAAAAAATATTTAGATAAAATTCATTATTCATCAAATATTGGAAGAAAAATTCATAATTTTAATCAATTTATTTTTAGTGTCCAATTTCTGTTCAAATTCTTATCTATTGATGTAGTAAAATGTGATACAAATAAGAAAAGGGATGGCAAACCGTTCCAGATTTCACGAAGTGCTTGAACTCATGACTTAGGTGCTATACCCCTAAAATACTTTCGTTCAATTACCTACACTCAGAAAAATAATCGAGTAAAACTTACTCGAATCGATGTTGAATTAACTCTGTTTCATTGTGATTTTGGATTAACTATATTTTAGAGTTTATTTTACTTCTATTTAGGTGTAATATTCGGAAGAGTTGTTTTAACTCTTTTTTCGTAAAATTTACATGACAAAAGAGTGTAAACAACTCTTTTAAGACTGAAAATAACTCGTTTCTAGAGATAAAATAACTCGTTCCAAGAGTAAAAAAAATTTTTGGCGTTAAAATAACTCTTTCGAATTCCAAAATGGATAGATTTTGCAATTTTATGTTTTGTTTTTTTTTTATTTTATCATTTTTTTTATTAATATTTTCTTGACCTAAAATTCCCAATGTTTTGAGCGAAATATCACGTATGATGCACGCACGTCTTCATGAAACACTGTTATGCTAACTTCAGATTGGAGGTTTAGCCCAGTTCCAGAAGGTCTCAAAAATCTTAATAAAAGGAAATTTTATTAATTTTTCAAAATATAAATAATAATTTGCTTTTAATATTCAATCTCGAACAACAATTTCCTAAAAAAAATATGTTTGATGAGGAATTAGAGGAGTTAAGCCAGATGGCTAAGCCTCAGGTCTGAAGCCCGTATTAGGCATATTTATAACTGATGTTCCGTATGAACTTTCTCACACGAAAATTTTCTTGACTGTAGTATATTCTTAAAAAGAAAACACTTAAGCATATACTTCAGTCGAGATGGAATTTTACATCGAAAAAGAGTAATAATTACATAGATATCCGACGAATTAATTCATAATAAATAATTCATTAATAAATAATAAAATATATTCAACTTGACGATAGAGTTATTTCAACTCTACAGTTTTTTTATTAGTGTATGAAAGTTATTTTTATTGGTACAATTCATGAGGAAAAGAGTAATGTTCACAAGTTTAAGGATTGCATTGTTTTACCCAATGCAATGGGCAATTTATTCTTCAGTTTATCGGTTCACAACCTATTGGATATACAGAACACCGCCCAAAATAGCTTAAGAGTAGTGTAACTTGTCTCTAGTAAGCGAGTAATTGTCAAAAGCATTGCAACCCCGTGATGTACCTTGCTAATTTTAAAGAAGCTGAAGTAGCATGATGCTGCTTACCAAAGATTGAAGCGTACTGGTCCTCATGTAGATCGCTTAACTTTCATTAAAATTCGTAATAGTGTTGTTGCTATAATTCGCCATGTATAAAGAAATCCTACTACTTACGGTCCATGGATGCCAGCCTTCTCTTTAATATTCTCTGGAGTAATATAAGGAGGTTCGGTTTACGTTTTTCACTGCGCTCAACTGACATCCCCGTCCCTAGAGTGGATGAACTTAATAAGTTCTCCAGCGCATCAGGGTCTACGGTCACCTCTGCGAGCTGTGTGCCTTTGCCTCTTGGACACTGGGATAGCTTTAACCCTTGAGCTTTGGAAGTGTGTCGGCCGATTACGTTATTTTTGCCATTGCACGTGTTAAATCAGACGCTCAGGGGGATTATGAAGTCTCCCTAGCGTTTATCCTTCCTGCCATACTTCCTGTATTGACTAATACCTTTATTAATTTTATAATTGTCTCCTTTTCTTTCCCTACCTTGCGGAAATCTGCTCTAGTTATACCTATGCCGAAAATTAGTAACCCAGTTGATCCCTCGGATCTCCGACCAATCAGCCTCCTACCCGTTCTATCCAAGGCGCTTGAAGCTCTGCTCCTTAAGAAACTCACGATTTACCTAAACTCGGAAGAGACTGCACGGTAAAAACTTTTGGACACTGACCAAAATATTGAAACAAGTTTTCCTTGGAACAGATTTTTTTGGAATCAATTTGCACCTAGAAAAGAGTTTTTTTTTGTTCCAAAAAGTTTTATTTATAGTTTCGTTACAAAATACAGTTACAATTTTGTTAGAGTTTTCTTTTGGAACCGTTTTGGTACAGTGGAATGTCTACAAATTTGAGTTGATTTCGTTTTATTCAAATTTGTTCCAGAAATTTGGAACAGAATTTGTTGCACTCGGCTGTTTTGTTTCCACTGTCAGGAACAAATTGGTACATTTTTTTATAACAGTATTATTCCTACATCTGTAACATACTTGTTCTAATAATTTTCGTTGTCGCTGGACCAGGTAATTTTTGAAACCAAGTTGTTACTCATATGGAGAATCCTTTTGTTCCAATTGTCGGAAACAAATTCGTGTAAAACATTTCGTTTTACAGTTGAGGCCTATACTTCAGTCGAGATAGATTTCGGTGGCGAAAGTTCATAAGGAATATCAAATAAGAATCAACTTAAGAGTGTTTTATACAGACGCGTGATGACGAAATCATATGCGAGTGCTGGCACCAGAAGGAGAAGAGAATCTCGAATTAAAAAAAGTGGAACCATGTAGCATGAAAATTGCAACAGATTTGGCGTCCTCCTCGCTTCGTTGGCGACGGGTGAATGAGTGTGAGAGGAGGGATATGATTTTATACTAGACGAGCTATTTTTTGGAACAAATTCGTTACTAATACTGGGTATCTTTTTGTTGCTCCTAGAAAATTTTCGGTGGCCGTGGCCGAGCTACATTTTGGAACAAATGTGTTACTTATATTAGTTATCTTTTTGAGTCTCATAAAATGAACAAGAATGTGCCAAAAATTATGGTGTCTGTGGACGAGCTAATTTTTGGAACAAATATATGCCGAAATTTTTTACCGTGTACTTGTTGAGCTTCAGTCAGGATTTCATAGTGGTCACAGCACCACTAGGGCTCTACTTAAAGTACAGTATGATTTTGCATTGTCACTTGATAACCGCAAATTTGTTGTGCTATACTTCTTGATTTTGCTTAAGCTTTTGATAGCATCTTTCATGATTTACTCTGTTTCAAACTTTATAGACTTTTAGCTTTTTAATTTCTCCCCTTCTGCTGTTCACTTGATCAAATCATAACTTGAGGGTCGATCTCAGAGATAATAGACAAATTTGTACCGCTGGCGACCCTTCCGATATTCAGGTTAATTTTTCAACCGATTTGGTTAAATTTGGACTTTTTAGAAAGGTATTGAAATTCCAAACCTATCTTCAACGGTAATGAATTGGTACCGATTTTTGAATAATTTCTTTTATATTTTTTTTTTAGCTTGACCTTGAGTTTGTTCCCGAGCTAGAGGTCAAACGGTAAGAGATATCGACTTCTGGTCTTCGACACACAATTGTCTAAATAAAGAATCTCAGCTAAAACAAGATTAAGTCGGCAGTAACCCTATGTGAATATAAAAATTATGCTAATGGAGAGGACTTTCTCGTAAGATCAAGCATTCCGCACAGCTGGGACGCTTTGTCATATCTTTTTAGATCAATTAGGCAAATTTCAAATAAAAAATTCAAGTTGCATAAGAAGGAAATTTGCTTGCAATTGATAAAAGTGAACTTCAATAAGAATATTAATTTTAATCACCAGAAACACACAATAAATCATCAGAAAGTCATTAAAATTAAACGATTTTCCCATTTGCTTCTTGATATTGGAATTAATGGAAAATAAACAGACAACTGATGCAATATACGATGATTTTCAATCAACTTGTGTTTAATAAGTGCAAACATTATGTGAAAGCTCATTGATGGGGTACACAAGGTCATCAATATGCATCGAGCAATATAATTTCCTGAGAGAGAAAGCTGCGAAGGCACCAAAAACACGTCTTTTCATTTTTACCAGGTGTTTAGTGATTGATAGAAATTACAAAAGTTTTTGATTGACGTGAAATAAAATTTATTGCTAGCTCTTGCGATTTGCCACAGGCGCTAAAAGCTCCCATCAACTTCCTTATCGGTGCGGTGGCGCGAGTCTTTTGTCGGGTCATTTGTCAAAGGTCCACCCACTGATGGTGAGAGCTTTTGAATTACAATAATTGTGATTTGTACAAAACTTCCGAAAGTTCCTCCATTCTTTTGATCGAATCCCCCCCCCCAATGCAAAAGGGCGTTTCTTCCTCTTGAAATGTTGATATTAAAATTATTGTGCGGTGGCTTCTGTGAAATTTTCCCAGGGGAAAAAAAATCTTCCCCAAAAGTCCCCCATCCACAATGATAATTTATGATGGTCGGATGTATCGCTCTGAATATCCTCAATTTATTCTCATTAATTCCATCCTCTTTCACTTCTAGTCTCTCTGTCTCGCGGGATCTTCCATCAAAGTGATTAAAGGACACCCTGATGTGAAGGTGAGAGTGGCTAGAATTAAAAATAAATTAATGCAAAGTGGTAAATGATTTATATCAAATAATAATCCACTTCTTGAGCTTGTTTCCGGTTTACCTTTTACATCCCCCTTTGAAGAAGGGAAAAGCAAGAAACGCACGAAACTTTCGTCCTGCGAATGCAGCAAAAAGCTCCTCGCAGGAGGGCGCAAAAAAAAGTTTTAGGGGCCAAAAAGAAAAGTGAATATAGTGTTAAATACCAGCAATAAATCATTGAAATATAATAAAGCCACCCTTCTAGGATCTGGACTAATACATAAGGGGTTGGGGGGCTGCGTAAACATATGTCTCTCGGCAATAAATTATTTGGTGTGAGATTTTCCCTTTCCTGGTACATACTTTTGGCTTTGCTGAACCATCATAACAATTTGTTTACGACATATTTTTACGACAATGATTAAATACCCCGAGACTGTTGAATTTGTGTACATTCAACACCCGTCGCGGAGTCTGCAAACAAACGACCCGACAGTTTAACTGACAATTATTTAACTGCATGCTGCACTTAATTGTGCATTTGTCCACACTTTTCTTCCATAACTGTCGAGCTTTTTTCTACCGCCAGCATCCAGGATTTGGATATTAACATACATTCTAGTCGGTGAAAATATAATGCGCAAAAAAAGTAAAGCTTTTGCCAACTTTCAAAGTACAGCATTAAAAGCTCTGATCGCTCTTATACAACAGTATAAAATCCATAATCATTATCGGATTATTCAAATGTTAACACTAAATTCGTGTTGCTAAAAAATTTTATATACTTTTTTTAAATTCTAAAAGTGTAACAGTCCCGAAAAGCATTTTATAACTTCACCGACTAGATGATCAAACTAATGCATCAGTTAAAATTGCTGCCAGGGAGATTTATATTAAGATAATGCCAAGAATGAATTCTTTTATAAAAGATATGCGATGAAAAGCTTTGTAAATTTAATAGAATGGATGCTGTGCACCATAAATTGTTACATTCATATTTTGTGAAAGCAAAAATATAGTTTTTTTGCCTGCAGACAAGGGGTATATAACTGTAGCGCTCACGGTTCACTCGAGTGTCGATCTGTCGATTTCTAGCAAAATCGTACCGATCCGCCGATTTTTAGCTCCAAATCGGTACTATTTTGCCGATAGCCGTTCACGGTTCACTCTGCGAACCACTTATTTTCACTCCTTGCCTGCAGAAGTCTGGGAAGAATTTTGGTAAGAATGACCAGTAAAAAAATTCAAAGTAGAACTGCACAAAAAGTAATTTAATCTAGTAAAAAATGTTTGAGAAACTAATTGAAAATAGTACAAGGTAAAGTTTCCTAAAGTCGACGGGTTTAGTGTATGAGACGTTCTATTAATCTCTTCTAGGGTCGGAGGAACGTCTGTTCGACAGGGAACCCCTATTGACACTTGTGTCAAAATATTGAAAATTATTTAATGTATTTAGTAAAATATAAGTAATATAACGTTTTTTCTGTAATATATCTTTTACTATATACAGAGATGTTCACATTTCATATCCCAAATGGTACAGAGTAGGGTGTCAATAGGTCCTGACATGAATTCTTAAAGTGTCAATAGACGTTCCTTTCATCCTAATTAACAATTTACCGATTTGAATTTTTATCGACCAAGGTAAAGTGTCCTAAATTCGATAGGTTCCTTAGCTCGACCAGTAGTGGTCAATTTTTGGACGTTTTATGTTCAATTTTTTATGAAAATTTGACTGATTTATTATTAATGAATTATTATTCATATTAATAATATTATTAATAATTCGATTTTGGTCAGTCAAAAATCAATTTCGATTAGCACAAAAATAAATTTTGTTTAGTAAAAGAATAATTCAACAACAAGAAAATATTTAACCTTTTATTCAGTGTAATTGAAGAATAAATTTAATTACTAATCGATAATGATTACTTACTTGACCGATTTTAGTATTTTTGACACTGGCACTCCTTTAAGATCAAGAAAGTTTCATTAAATCAAAATTCACATCCCTTTCTTTCTCACACGTTTTGTATGTCTATCTCATTCTTTCGCGCTCCAAATTCTGTTGAGCTAAATTGAATTTGTTGTGATGTTCAAAAGATGAAGAAAAGTGCTTAAGAATGTGATAAACATATGCAAAACGTGTAAGAAAGAAAGGGATTTGAATCTCGACTTCATGAAATTTTCCTGATCTAAAAGATGTGCCGGAGCCATTGCTGATCAAATTTAATTAGTACATATTTTCTGACCAAGTTTTCTCCTCATTGACCTACACCGGAATATGTTGGAGTTCTCTTCCATCGGCAGCCTCCTGGCTTCTTCGACTGAGGAACTGATTCGTATGCACCTACGGGATAATCCATCGGATATTTACTCCACCATCTCTCGGTGATATAGTACACTCTGAAGTTAGTCGTTATAGCACCTCTTGGAATCACCACCTCAACTGAACAGTGATTGATACCGTTGGCTTAGAAGAGTCTTCGTCAGGACAGGCTTTCTCCCTCTAATTCCTCTAGGCTCAACAAACCTACAACACAAAACACCGATGACCGGAAATTTCACCATTTTGAAGTTTCGAAGATCAATGATCAGTTGCTCCACAGGGCTCCATTTTTAACCAGGGTTGTGCCTTTACATAGTAAAAAATATTTTTTACATTTTACATGTAAAAAATGTAAAAGATATGTAAAACATAAAAAAGCAAAATTATTATGCATTTTTGAATCTTTTGAACATTTCCTGTAAGCAATACCAATATTGATATTGCTTATGAGAAATATTAAGGAAAAATTTTTGGGAAAACCATGAACTAAATTTCGTTTAGAAATGAAAATATGACTTTTTTCACTATTCGTAAATAGGCAAATGACATCACTTGGTCAATGATTTTTTAAA
The DNA here is from genome assembly GCF_024763615.1 of Phlebotomus papatasi. Taxonomy (NCBI): domain Eukaryota; kingdom Metazoa; phylum Arthropoda; class Insecta; order Diptera; family Psychodidae; genus Phlebotomus; species Phlebotomus papatasi. The sequence continues at coordinate 12,789,864 of NC_077224.1, read as the reverse complement.
ATTAAAAAAAAAAACTTTTTATTACTTTTTTATAGTAATTACAAAGATTATTTTTTAGAGACTTTGATACAATGATACCTAAAAGTATTTGCAATTTGGTATATTTGCAATAATTGCAATGCAAATATAATACAATGATATATTTTCTGTATTTTTTATCATTACTTAATCAGAAATTAAAACTAAAAGAAAGTGTTCCAAATATACAAGTTGATGAAGAATTATTTAACTATATTTGTATAATGAAGAAGCCAATAAATACTCCAAAAAAGCAGGAAAAATTAAGGATTTTGTGTTGTTAATAGAAAGGGGTTAAACACAATACGCGAAGAATACAGTTAATATATATATTTTTAAATTAATCTTCAGTAAGAACGATCATAATTGTGCATAAAACCAAAACCCGCACAGCTTAAGTTAAAAAAAGGGTCGTCACAGAACTGGTACTGGTTCAGCATGAAACGGTTAATATTGTGTTCAAATTAAGCGCAACTTGTAGCGACTACTTTCAAACAAAATAAAAAATTAAACTTTTGGTTCGCACATAACACTATTTAATGAAAAAAATTGAATTTAACAAGACACAAGAAATGTAATTTCTGAGATGCAAAATACTATACTTTACAAAATTGTATAATTAATCCGTCTGATTGCGCGTATTCCTGCTGAGTCCTCGAGAAACTGCACAAAATACTCAGCCCAATTCTATAATTTTTCCGGAGTAGGATTCCGTGGGCGCCAGGACTGATGATGATGCTTCCTCGGGGACGGTCAGGAACCAAGAGAGAGTGAAAGTACATTTTACTGATCTTGTGGGATCAAGTGATTTGGTTTCCCCCTTCCTCATCAGGCTCATTTTGGTAAATTAGGTGGGGTTTTTATGATACGATCACTCTAGAATACAGTGTGCCACACTGTGAGCGCAACAAACTTAGGCCTAAAATGATTTTATTTGTATGTAATACACTTATAGCTTCAAAACGAAAAGGACAAATTACAGGTAAAAAGCGAACAGCTTCAGCATAAGACGGTTTAAATTGAATATAAAAGCGTCACAGCTTCCGAACGAAATCGATACAATATCGTAATTTTTATATTATTTTTTGTTTAATACGTTTGTTTCAGTTTAATAACAAAGCACGATGGTTTCTAGAACATTTAAAAAATATTTTTGTAAACATTCGTTACTATAGAATTAGTGTTAGCAAGGACAGACTGATTCTCTTCATGAACATTGTTTTCTGGGATGTGATGTCTTGCACAAGGTTAGCAATATAAAAAAAAAAATGTTGAGAAGAAAGAAGGAAATAAGTCTTAATATGAAGAATTTTCACAATATTTGTTATTAACGGAAACCACAGAACAATTGGAAAACTCTCTGAGCATAGAGGTTAAAAAAAATTATGCGTCATTTATGGTTTATATTTGTAGAGGTAGAGGTAGAGGATAATTTGAACTAGGGTTGCCAGTAAATTTCACCATGCATTTTCCACGACAAGCTTTACGGCAAAAAGCCGCAAGGTATTTTACTGATTATAGAGAAATTGAGTGAAAAAAATATTTAATTTGAAATTTGATGCATATAAATCATTTTTACATTTTCTACATTTTAACTTTACATGTTAAAAATGTAGAGATTGTTAAAAGTTTCTTTTACTATGTAAAAAGTGATGTAAAATGTAAAATGTAAAAAATTCGCCCAACCCTGTTTTTAACGAAATTGCCTAAATTTGGGATTTTTGGAAAGATCTTGGAGCAAGGGGTAGATAACACAGGTCACTCGAGTGCCGATCTGTCGATCTTGTGCCGGACTGCCGCAAGTAACTTTACAAGATTAGTGTTTCCACTACAGTACATTAGAATTCACCACTGGAATTGTCCATAGGAAATTTATAATGTTATCACGAGCTTAAACGAACGCTATACTTCATGAAAGCGAACTGATACTTAAATCTGCCGATTCCACAAAAATCGTGCCGATTTGTCGTTTTTTGTGAATGAACATGACAAATTCAACATGCCGATCTATCGATTTCTGGCCAAATTGTACCAATCTGTCGATTTCTTAGCAAAATAGAGCCAACCTGCCGATTTTTACCTTCAGATAGGCACAGTTATGCCGATCGCGCCGGTCACAGTGCACTCTGAGAGCCACTTATTCACCCCTTGTCTTGTAGTTTCAAATCCAACTGTATTAATCGTAATCGGTAATGAAGCGCTAAAGTGCCCATAAAACTTACATTTCCCGAATTTAATTTATTTATTGTAAGCAAGTTAGTCATGATATAATATTCTACAATGAATATTTCTTACCTAATTTTCGATTTGGGAATGCTTTCATACTTTATAAATCAATTCACTCACTCAGTCAGTGATAAAGCTGTATCCATCCAAAAATCATGCGAAAACATAATTCATGGACAGCCCTTTCTCATGAGTTCGAGGAAAATTCCGGAATTCCGAACAGCCCGGAAAGTTTCAGACGGAATTTCTGATAGTCCTATTTGGAATTTCGGACTTTGACAATCGAGTAACAATTTAGTAATTGTACAATTCTAGAATATACCTACTTTGAAAACTTTCTTCTACCAAGTTTTAAGGAGATTTGTTCCAGGTTTTCCGAACTAAGAAATTTTTTTTTTTTTTTTTTTTTTTAACTGCAAGTGCATTTATTTACTCTCTGTCTAAATTCAATGTGTGACAATTAGTAAATTCAACAAAATTTTCCATTCATGACACGACAATGAAGAACTCGGCCAGTGCCTCATTCTTGCAAACCAAACGATCCGCCTTTACATAGCAGGGGAAACTGTCTCCCAGCGATGAGGGAGATTGATAGGGTCGACTCTTTTGAGTCTTCTATATCTTGGAGCATCGGACAGCCGCCTGGCTAACTGGTTAGGATGTATGGTGATCCTTGACTGATATCTGGTGCTTAGGGACGAGATTTCATCATATACTGAGGGAACTCCCAACTCTCTCTCAATAATTTCGTTGCGAACGTACCAAGGGGCATTTGAAATTTTTCGTAACAGTTTGCATTGAAACCTTTGTAGAATGCTTAAATTTGAGTTGCTAGCAGAACCCCATATTTGGACACCATACGTCCAGATTGGTTTAATTATTGCCTTGTAGACTAAGACTTTGGAGCTAAGCGGTAGCTTTGAATGTCGGCCAAGAAGCCAATGCATTTTAGATGTACGGATTTTGAGCTGGGCCAACTTAGACACAATGTGGTTCTTCCAAGTTAATCGCCTATCCAAATGGATACCAAGGTATTTCACATGATCTTGTTGAGGAATTTTGTTTCCATTAAGGGTAATTGCGGGACAAGTTCTCTTGTTTAGCGTAAACGTGACGTGAGTGGACTTTGACTCATTCACCTTAATTCGCCAGCGCTGGAGCCAGGCTTGTATTTCCAGGATATGATTCTGCAGTTCACGAGAGGCAGTATTGGGATTCACGTGAGAGCAGAGGATGGCTGTGTCGTCTACAAAAGTTGCTGTTGTGACATAGTCTGACGTGGGTAAATCCCCAGTAAAAATTTGGTATAAAATAGGTCCCAGAACACTGCCCTGTGGAACCCCTGACTCGATCTCTTTCACCACAGAGAAGGCTGACTGGAATCTGACTCTAAACTTACGGCCAGAGAGATACGATTTCAGGATCTGGAAGAACTGAGGGGTTGCAATGCGTTGAATTTTGTACAGGAGCCCTTCATGCCAGACTTTGTCAAAAGCCTGGGCAACATCAAGAAAGACTGCTGAGCAGTATTTCCGTCCTTCTAGAGCTGTTTGGATTTCAGACGAAATTCTGTGGACTTGCTCTACTGTCGCATGGCCGTGCCGGCAACCGAACTGGTGATTTGGGATAACACCTTTTTGTGCTAATAAGGGAGAGAGCTTAGATAGGATTAATTTTTCGCACACCTTTGATAAAACTGACAAAAGGCTGATCGGTCGGTAGGATGTCACTAGATTTTCGTCCTTTCCAGGTTTCGGGATCATAGTTATGGTAGATAGCTTCCAACTTTGAGGAAAATAGCCCAGTCTCAAAACTGAATTAACAATAAATGTGAGCACCATCACACAACGCTTAGGCATTTCTTTGATCATCCGACCATTCACTAAGTCCCATCCAGGAGCTTTCTTGTGGTTAATATTTTTAATAGTAGCGATTACTTCTTTAGGTTTAATAAACACTGTTTGCGCATGATCAACCATTAATGAATCACTTGGTAATTCCGCTGACTGGTCTTGATTATAAGGGGTGAAAACCTCTCTAAGGTGCTCTGCAAAAAGATTTGCTTTCTCATCATGACGTCTAGCCCAGGTTCCATCACTTTTACGTAGTGGCGGCTGCGTAAGTTTCGGCTTCTTAGCAGACTTAGTGGCTCTCCACAAAGAATAATCCTTTTCAGCAAAAGGAGATAAATTAATCAGGAAATGATCAAAATCTTCTTGTCTTTCTCTCTCCAGTTCGATTTTCAACGTCTTTGTAATCTTATTAAGCGCAGTTTTCGTTTTGGGTGCCCTTGTTTGCTGGTATTCCTTCCTTAAAGCTCTTTTTTCCCTTAAAAGATTTTTAATCCTATTGGAGATGGCCGCGGAACTGCATCTGGAAGAAGTCACTGGTGTAGCTACTCTAGCAGCATCCACCAAAAGCTGGGTGAAGTCATGTACAGCATTTTCAATTTCTTTGTCGGTTTTCAACGATATATTTAAATTACAATTTTTATCTAAATAGGCTTTATAAGCTTTCCAGTCAGTAGAAGTGTTTGTGAGCTTCCAAGGTCTATCCACAGTGATAGGTTTTTTGGAGAGAGTGATGATAATGGGAGAGTGATCTGATGATAAATCAAAACATGGAGTGACATCTACGCAATTTAAGTTAAATCCCTTTGTTACAGCAAAATCAATCAAATCAGGTGTTTTTCTTCTATCACTTGGCCAATAAGTTGGTTGTCCAGTGGATAAGCATGTCAAATTATTAATATTAATAGATTGCATCAATTGAGTGCCTTTTGGATTATTTAATCGTGAGCCCCAGAATGTATGTTTGGCATTATAATCGCCAGCAGCAATAAAACAGTCTCCCAATGATGAGAAAAATTCTGAGAATTTCTCTTCTTTCACAGTGAATCTCGGGGGACAATACACAGCTGATAGTGTGAAAGCACCAGATTCAGTGAGCACTTCAATATTTGTAGCTTGAATATCTTTTTGAGACCATTTGGATAATTCACAATGATTGATCCCTCTGCGAACCAGAATCGCTGTGCCCCCGTGAGCCTTTCCATCAGGGTGTTTAGTTAACTAAGAAATGATTTGTCAAAAATTCTACGTTGTCCGGAATTTAGAAATTTACACCCCACCAAAAAAAACTAGTCATGAATTTGAGACTTCCAAGGGAATCCTAAATTACTTCAAGACTTTAAGATGCTGATTAAAGCTTTAAGATATAAGACGAAATGCAACATTTAGTCAGAACGTACGGCACCCTATAAAATTGCGTAGTTATCCTAATAGTTGGCCATAAATTGTTGCTTCCTCGGGTGTAGCTTCCTCTAAGGATGACAACATAACTTCTTGTACACTAACCAAAAGAAGGACATTAACTCAGTCAGATTGTCTCAAAGAATGCCGATTTGTGTGCAAAAGATTGGGTTAAATGTCAGGGAGTCGGAACCCATGTCACAGTGGGGTAGACCTACCCTAAATTCCCCACACAGGGCTTCATTTGGATGGGGTAAGTGTTGGGATAGAGAGCAATTTAATCCATAACAAGTGAAACAAATCACTTTGTCTGACAAACAGCCCTTTTTTAAATGGTTGGAGGGGACGCACCATGACTTGGTTTGTTGGATGGGAATAAAAGATTCTGGATGAATGAAGCTCATCTGTTGAGCAATATTATAATGACATGAACAGTGCTGGGGCTTTTGTGCACCCTTTAACCACAATCCTTTTTTGTATCTCTGTTCCAGGGAGGTTTGGGGCAGCTGCATAATAGACATGCATTGTGGATGATGGCATTTATGAAAGCAGACGCGAAGTAAGACAAAAAAAAGAGTCTGACACATTATCTGGGAGTCAGAAAGTGAGGGTGACACTGGAAGTGGATTGCGGTGGGTTAGCGCGATTGTGGACTCTTTCCATGCTCGTCATCCCTGATATAGGAGGGTGTGTTTCCCGGAATGACAATGGTAGCAGCTTCAGTTGGAATTTTTGGGGGAAATAATCAAGTGATGTGTGCTGGTGGCTCTTAAACTGATTCCACTCACTTTTCATCACTCCCGTCCACTTACTTTCATCCCAACTGGAATCAAGTTCAACTGAAAGGCTGATTGACACTTCAGTCAACAATTGATGGACCGCTATAAAGGATTTGGCGAGAGCTTTTAAAATGAATGCTTTTAGTAAATTTTATGTTTTAAAACAGTGTTGAATAGTGAAAAGTGTAAAATTTATTTTAATGAATAGGGGAAAGCTTTCAAGCATCTGACACACTGACTATGAACACTTCATATTTTCCCTTATTCCTTTAATGAATCTGACGTGATTTTTTGGAAAATGAGTGATTTAAAGCTGTGTTTTAAAATTTAAAATATATTTTCTTAAAATAGATTCTTTGAAGGAATATGAGGAATATGGGAAAAATTTGAAGTATTCGAAGCGAAAGTTTGTGCGAAGCCTGAAAGTCTTCCTCTACATTAAATTGTTCATCAGATTTTACAATTATTATATTTTTTGCAAATTTTAAAGAATTTGCAAATAAATTTATTTTCTGTGAAATGCTTTACAATTTATGCTATTCATTTTTTCTTTAAGGTAGAAACATATAAACCGTCAAATTCTTGTGGTTATCGTAGAATATTAACCGTTTATTTCAAACTTGCGTTTCTTAATTCAATTTACCTAGTTTACTAACCACCTTTTTTTGAGGTATTTAATAAAATTTGTATTTCAAAATTAAATAAAAAAAAACACAAAGTTTTGATCAACAGTGACAAAGGTTTGTGTCTCGACTAAACTGTTCAATTAGTATTCTAAAATTTTTGTCGGTCAAGGGCTTTTACATCTGCGAACTATTTACTTAATAATGATCAGAAACTAAGTCAGTTCAGGTAACCAGTATGCACAAAGAGAAAGATAGTTATAGAATGAATTACAGGGGGTACCGGGATTACCTACATTGCTGAGGCCGAAAAAAAAACACAGCGATGATTCGCAGTTTACAACATAGAGTAATTCCATACGCTCCGTTTAGTCATGATATATCTAACTAAATGCAAAACAGTGTGCAAAAGTTTCGAATCGTGTACCACTATCTCGATATAGGGGAAAGTGCTCTCCTTTCGAACGTTCATGACTTCGAATAATGTGAATTTCTTTTGTTTTTCGTAAGATATTCACACTAAATTATCACGAAATTATCAACAATTGATCATAAACTAACTAATATTTAATAGAAATATGTAAGTCTCTTAGGAAAACTAAAAGAAAATTCACATTATTCGAAGGCATGAACGTTCGAAGAGAGAGTACTTTCCCTTATCGTTGTATATCGTCGGTTGCATCAGCAACTGTTTATTTTTTCTTTAGAGAAATAATAACCATTTTTGTAAGTAATGAGTAAGATAACATTTAAAAAACTAAATTTTTTTTAATAAATAATAAAAGTAATCGATACAACAAATATGTATGTCAGGAATTTCAATTGTGGGCGGAAAATCTTTAAAATTTTATGAAATTCCATGAAATAATTTTTATATTATATTCAAACTTTATTCCCAAGTCATAGTAAGATTCTAAAATATTAAAATTACTAAAATTCAACTAAAACAACCTTAGGTACTAAATTTTTTATACCAAAAATTTTTTTTATTATAGAATAATTTTTTTTTAATTAATTTATTGGTTTGTACTATTTTTACCTAATTTTGCATTTTCGGACAGGTATAGAAATTTCAAATCCAGCTATCGGTCGTCATCGATAATGAACCGGTTAAGTACCGATTTTTGAAATTTAATTTGAAATAATTTAATTTGAAAGATTTTTATTTTTAAAGCATTAAATTTCTGTAATGGCCTGTATACACTAAAGAAATTTATGTCCATATTGAAGCAAATTCCCTACGCTTGCATAGGAAAAACTCTTCAATATGGACATAAATTTCTCTAGTGTGTAGAAGCCATTAGGCCTTAAGCTGAAATGGTACGAATAAAAAAGAGGGAGTTGCAATGGGCATATTAAAATTCTTTTAGATTCCTTTAATTTAAAGACTAATCGGAAGAGCTTTCTTAACCCTTTAAGGACGAGAAGTTCAAAAATCGAGGGTCAGAAAAATCATTTTTTTCTAACTTTTTAGAGCAAAATACAGCTTTAAAAGGCCGTAGGAAAAATTTCATTTTTGGGTGACGGGTGACCCAATCGTCCTTTAAGAGTTAAATCTCATTTTGCAGATGTTTTAAGGTTATACAAGAATAGATGAAGCATGATTAGCCTTTAACTTAAACTAAGAAACCTTTAATTTTCACACTAAATAATTAATTTTCATCTTTAAAATACCCCTATTTTAAAATTGATAGGATAGTTGCAAGGAGTAACTCATATTGAGAAACCCTTGTCAGTTGTACGAGAAATGCTTCGTGAAGCCCGAGAAACCGATTTTTTCATTGCGAAACCCAAGAAACATACCTTTTGCTTCACGAAACCCGAAATACTCAATTTTTGCATCGCGAAACATAAGAAATCAGAATCCCTTGCCAGCAAAAATGGGAATAAGTTACCCCTTGGGATAGTTAGCTTCTATACTGTTCATATGAATTTGGAACTCTAGAAAATTGAAACTTATAAAATTGTACGAAAGTGCCCAATTCATTTTCATTTCATTTATTTATTTAAATCAAATATTATAGGATTTGTCCCTGTTACAATGATGTTTGGTAAAGTAAGAGCAAGAAAAATTAAACTCTTTAAAGAAAGAAGAAACAACAAAAGCAAAGAAAAGCACCAGAAAAAATAAAAGACGAAAAACAACTTATTGGAAACATTACGAAAAAATATCCTTTCTGAGAAGCATTATTAATGTGTAATTGTACTGCTGAACAGGTGAGGATACGAGAGTCAGCCTAATGGATCGTCCTTAATGTTCCTGCCATTTAAGTTTTCGAAGCCAAGTTTGACACTATTGACTGTTTTAATATTCTTCTTCTGAATCTTTATTAAAATTATAAATTTCACCATAAGAAAATGCTGATAACCAGAAGTTTAGCCATGACACACACCAATTACCTTGTAGACTACACCTTTCCCCTTCAAGTTAAGACACCTTTCATTCTATAAACATGTAGGTGAAACTATTTTCATATAGGATCTTATTATATGTGTCACATTCGTGAATTTGATTTCCGGTTGATTCTGTCACATTTTTTTAAGTAGAGTAAAATAAAAAGCGGACACTTGGGAAACTTCTCAATTTGAATGATGAATTTGAAATGATAGCTACACCTTTAGTAATAATAATAATAATAATGCTGGCACAACATTCCATGAAGGAACAAGGTCTTCCCTCAAGGGGATTTCTAAACATGCATTATCATTTTTTCTTATACGGGATGAGGTTGTCAGTCCCATGCCCGTAGAATCAAGTGCAGTGAAGCTCACTGGATGCAATTTGAACACCTTTAACGCCAGAAAATTCCTGGTGACCTAAAGGGGATTCGAACCCGGGACACTTGCATTATAGAGCGAGTGCTCTACCACTTGACCCATTGAGTGCCCGCACCTTTAGTAGCTAGTATAAGTATTTATTAACAGTCACATTATTTTAACCGTGGTATCACACTGGAGAATTTCACATTAAAATTTTAATGTGATTCACATTAATTGTTGCTGATATGTGTCATAATGCGCAATTTTCGTCAAGGGCTTTTAGAAATCGATTCATTTAGTCATAAAAAAGTGGACTCCAGTTACAAAAATTGGTTTAAATGGATTAAAATAGCATAAATACGATTAATAATTAATGAGCAAATTAATAAGAATTGAGCAAATGTATGAGCAAAATTTGCTCATTAAATTTTCATCACGTACTGCTTTATTGCAGTCATTCGGTTATTCATTCTCCTTAGTCATTCCTCCTTCTTCTCGATTGGCGGGTCCTTTTGCACGACATAAAAGTAGCGTACAGGAGGAAAACTTCCTCTTCTTCAATAAAATCGCACATTTTCGCTCAAATGACTGAAATGCATCAAAAACAAAAACACTGATCTGACAACCCGTATGCCATCGTGACATTGAGCAATTCTAGCAATGTATCCTGACTAAATCAGCGATTTCGAGTGGTTCTAGAAATTTTAATGCAGGGGCATGACGTTTCCTATGTTTTCCATATGTTTCTAACGTGCCGAAAAAACTTTTGAGTTTATTATCTGCTTTCTGTCATTAGAGAATGAATTAGCAAATAATACAAATACAAAATAAGAGTCAATTTAATATAGAATAGGCAACCTAAAACCCCAAATTGGCAACCTACGTAGTTTTGGAGATATCTCGTGAAATGTGTACGAAAACAGGGAGAAATTTACACTAAATCCTAGTCGCATTTTTCAGAGCTAATGTCACTCCCCTGTTTTAATGAGCAACTTTTCACTTTAACTTTAATGTGAAATTTTCTAGTGTGATAACACCGTAAGAATGTTTCAATATGTGGTCTAATAAATGTTTAAAATCCGTTATTCACTAAATCTAGCAAATACAGGGTTTATCGATGCTATCGAATCTATAGTATGGATAAGTTATTATCTCATGTCAGACTTCAGGTCTGTCCGACTTTCAATGATGTCCGACTTTCACCGCTGCTGTCCGATTTTTAGTGCATTACCCTGAATGTTTAATTTATCAGTTATGATTATTTTTGATGAATGTCGCAGTATGATGCAATTCTTCCACATGATTTCCACCAGACTTTGAAGATGAAATGAAAAAAAGGATGTCACTAGCCTGCAAATGATGCTTCCCGTATTCTTTCAAAGTGCAACTTTTCAAATGGAAGAAGATTACAAAATCCTCCTCACCCCATTCTTCCGGGAAGTTTTTTTTTCGGGGGGCAGCGTGACTCAGAAGAATCCGACATTGTTTGCGGGTTTTGCGGATGTCACAGAAGGGTATGCAAGTTATTTTCTCTGAAGAAGAATGGCGAAAAGATTACAAATGGCATTCGATCATTTGGTGGAGTCGATGGGAAAGAAGGGAAATTGCTTCAGTTCAATGGCAGGGGTGAGAGCTCCAGACAAAGTTTCCTCGCCTAATTTACTCGCCCTCTCGTCTGGAATTGTAATTAACCCTCAGCAGCCTATCATCTCAAGACCCCACAGAAACACATTAACTCCTCTTCATTTGAGGCGTTCAAAGTCTTGAGACACTACATTAAGCACACACGAATGACGAGGAGACAATCTTCCAGGAATATGGGATTTTTGGGGAATGGAAACTCAAATGACATTTTAACCAATAAAATATAATTGGGCTTTGGAACACCCTTTCTCCGCACAATATGTTCACTGACTGTTCACAAATGATAAGTCACTGAGCAATTATTTAAGTTAAATTCATATCATGACACTCAAGCCAAAGGCTCCCATACCCAAAAGCTCCATGCGTTGCTGCATACGCCTAAATTTATAGTCTCTTAGCTTCTCACTTGCTATTTATCAACATGTCAGGGCTTACAAAATAATAAAGAACAATATCAACAATTGAGCCATTTACCAGGCATCCTCCATCCAAAAATCAACTTCTAGAAGAGGATCTTGTTCTTCAATGTAGCGAAGATTTGAACAAGCAAAATCTGCCGCTTCACCTGATTGCCCAGCTGAACGTCAAATCGATACTGACCATCAGGAAATGACGGTGGGAGGACCTCCAAAGAAACCTCATAATTTATAAGCGAATACGTACCATTCTGCATGAGAGCATAGAGAAAAGGACAGCGAATGATAAATCATAAAAAAAAATCACGAGAAAAACTTTCAAAAGCATACCTCAAATGGACATTTTTTGCCCTGGAAGTCGCTATACTTCAATACTGAATCCCCAAATATCTTCAACATTGGATTGAAGCCACGATTGTCAAAGTATTCACAGATATCCTCTTGTTGATTAAGAAGAGCCTGCCTGAAGACGGTGTACTTGTAGTACGAAGTGAATTTTAACTGAGCAATGAAAGAAAATATGCATTAGAACGCAACTGCTGCAAGTGCAACAATACATCAATCATCCATCGTGTGGCTCTATTGACAACAATCAGTGCAAAAATTTATAAAAATGTTTTTATAACGCCCTTTAACCAAATGGTTTTGTAATCAATTTGAGAGATTAAATTAGAGATAGTGCTTTTTCTGCAATTGATTTACGAATACTGCAATTTTTTTTGTGTTATTCTTTCTTTCAATTTATCGTATTTTACGGATATTTATTTTACAGAAATTGAGACCTTATTAATATGATAAATTCTATTGGTGCAACATGGAGTAATAATGGGAAACAGTATCCGTCAATTAGAACACATGGATATCATGGGCTCGCTTGTTTTCAAATGAGGTTTGTTTTCCGATTAGGGGAAAGATTGACTGAAAAGAATTTAAAAAATTACTGTGCTTTACATGAGGGCTAAACGGAAAAAGCGCACGAATGAGATTATTGAACTTGGTACAATTGCGCTCCTCTCCATTGACAGCTCATATGTAAAAGGATCCTCAGGTGCCAGGTACCACTGTTCAGAACTTGAACTCGGGGGGTCTGTCCCTCTTGATCGGAATACCACGGTATTTCAGGCTGAGGTCATAGTAATCCTAGTCGAAGCATGAAGCCTTATTGAGACTGGAATTTCCGACATGATAATAAGGTAAGTGTGGCAAATTTCGGCATAGTTGCATATAAGCACCGAAGTCCTAAGTTTGAAATGCAATATTTTAATTCATATTGATATTTTTTGTTACTTCCTCTTCGGGAAGGTTGTGTGGAACCTTGAAAACTAGTTTATCATTTTTGTTTTCTTTAAATCACTTCCTAAAATATTAAAAAAATTATTAAAAATATGGACATTGCCTTGGGTAGTATTCCGACCACTTTGAGTGAAATTCCGGCCACCTTTTTTCTGACCACCTTTTGTAACACAACGGATAGAAAATTTCAAAACGTCAAACGGAACGAGTTTAATATTTAGTTTAATACGTTTATATGACCAACAAGCCCTAAGATCTTTCACGTAATTTCTCCAGAAGACTTGAAGAGTAGCATCTTAAAATTACGCGCAGATTCCCGTAGCAATTTGCCCTTTCAATTTAATCCCTTTCAGAATTTTGAACATTCGGAATTTTGACTCTCGGGATTTTGGCTTTCAGGATTTTAGCTGCCTTTGGAAAAAAAATTATTAAAGAGGATTTACTTATATACAATACCAAACGGCCTGGGCGGCTATAAGAGACTTTCGCTTGTTCAAACTGTTCACATATCACAAGTGAACAGGAATAGGATCGAGAACCTGCTGGGCATCATCCGGTGCAGAGCAAAGTAGTATGCTAACTTCTCAGTGGACATTGTATAAACAAAGACACACAGGGTTTCTAATGAAAGGAATGTATAGCATAATGAGCCTATGTTAAGACTTCAGTGCAGACGGAGAGCTGAGGTGGAATGATAACTTTCCGATACTATCGAAATCGATAGGGGAAGGGTTCATAATTTTGAACTGGGTGGTTATAAGCATCAATGTTTTTAGGTTGAAGTGTGATATTTTCAATACTAATTGATTTTTTTGTTACTCTCTATTCAGGAAAACTGTTTATCGTATTTGTTTTTACTAAAATTAATCTTAATACGTTTAAAAATCAATTGATATGCACAGGTGAATTTGACTCAAATCTTGGACACCTTGTTTGTAAATTTAGACAGTTTGGTTGTAATTTTGGACAGCTAATCCGCCTCAATAGAATGCAAATTGTTCTCCATATCTAGAACTCATCTTGCCAAGTCCTCTTCCTCTTTATGTAAGGAAACCGTAGAATGTCACAAGAAGCCTGGAAACTTGCCATATCATTCATTAACGTCAATTGACCTCGGTACTCCAAGTACGCGCGGATTCGTGCATTCCATGGCCTCTCTGGGAGCCTTTTATGGCTTTTCCCACTACATCTTATTCGTAGAAATGATTCTCCTTTTTTATCCAGGCATTATGCAACATAATCATCACAAAGACTAAAACTTCACAAAATTTCGAGAAAAAAACACCTGTCCAAAATAAGAAGTATCATCTCACTATTGGTGAACCTCAGAGAAAATTTCCCATTTTTCACACGAAAAGCGTAATTCACAAGGCAAATCTCACTTCAGTAGGGGAATTCTGTAACAATATGACAATGTCACATGACAAATTTTCATGATAAATTCGTGAGCAGAATAACATTGAGGCTCTGTAATAATTGAATGGCCATAGGAAAACGCTCCCTGAAGCTTTTAGTAACCAACATTATTCGGATATTCGATTAGTTCTTCCGATTTGCAACTGAAAAAGTAAATAAATTTGCCGTATGACATTGTCATACTGTTACAGAATTCCCCTGCAGGTCAAATGAATTTTTCAAATGTACAAATCACTGTTAACATGAATCAGTCAAATACTCAATGATTTTTTTTATAATATCACTTAAAAATATCGAGTAAAGATTATTCGAACCGCACCACAGCTAAATAAGAATAAAGTAAACACGAGGTTCTATCACATTTATCGTAAGTAATGAAGTTTCAACAAAGCAATTTTAACTCATACCATATTCAAAATATAACGAATTTAGTGTTAAAATCCTCCAAAAAGAACAAATATTTAGATAGAATTCATTATCAATCAAAAGGGACAGATAATCCTAACCGGCTTATGTAGGTGAGATTCTTAACGTGAGCTAGCTCGGAGTGCATGCAAATTCGATTTAGAGCTGAAGTTGGGAGACGCCATTCAGTCATCTTGAATCAAATTCGTGAAATTATACAAGTTTTGTATTTGAACCAAAATGTCAAGGATTTGGATGAACTGACAGAAAAGTGTTATATGGGTGAAATGTAGACCAGAATGTTCTCTATAATTTTGCCGTAGAACTTGAACTCATCGATTACTCAGAAGCCAAGATAAGCGAGGTTTTTTGTTTCTTAACCCGTTTTTTCATCCAGAGTGCCCCAAGTGTTCATTTGTTGAACTTCAACTAAATCAAAGAATTGTTGTATTTTGTGGGACTTTCCATTTAAAACCCTATTTTAAGTGTCTTGGTGGAGTAGAGGCAGTCAAATTGGCATCTGAGTGATTTCAAAGCGTTTTTATGGGAAAAATCATTTTTTCACACTTAAACGGCAAAATCGGAGTGATAGCGTAGTCTGAGCGGAAAATGATGTATGGACGAAATGTAGAGACAAATGTGTTCTACAATTGTGTCGAAGTAATCATCAAAATCGGTTTAGCGACAGTCGAGATAATTGAGGTTATGTGATATTGAAATTGGTTTTTCGACTGTGGCGCCCCTGGTGTTGGTCCCACGAAGTTCAAATATTCTAGAAAGTTGTAGCATTTGGTGAGATCTTTCGTTTAAGCCCTCACTCATCAAAATCGGTCACATAGAACCGGAGATATGATTTTTTGAATTTTGTGAACTTTGACCCCTCATATCTCCGGTTCTGTTTTAACCACAGCGCGCATACGCACCATTTTGGAAACGTCCTAGACTGGACTACAACATACTAAAATTTCATTAACTTGCACAATGCCGTTTTTGAGAAAAGTGACTTTGAATTTCGATGAATTTTGACGCTATCACAGCGCCACCTGTGGTGACTTTTTGAACTTCCATCTGAAAGTGCTCATCGAGACGAAACCAAAAAGGTAAAATTTAGGTCGCTATGTTAATTAGAACCGGAGATAGAGGCCGGTCAATGTTCGAACTTTGACCCCTTATAGCTCGGGTCAGGGGTTATGGATCGACTTAAGGTTTTTTTTGTTTGATAGGTATAATCAACGGCTACAACATACTAAATTTTCAGCCCGATGCACAATGGAATTTTTGAGTTATTTAACTTTTAAGATTTAAAAATTTTCTTTTTAAAAAAAGCGCCCCTAGCGGTGGTTTTATGAACTTGCGATGTTAGAAGGGGAAGTGACATTTCACGAGAGCTTTCCAAAAAGCCCTCACTTTTTAAATTCTGACAATTAGAACCGGAGTTATGGCCATTTTAAGAAATTTTTTTTGGACCCTTATAGCTCGGGTCAGGGGGGTCGGGGGACCTTAAGTTTGGTATTGATGGAAAGCTCTAAGGCCCAGCTATAACATACTAAAATTTGAGTCCGCTGAATGCTATAGGGGCGGAGCTATTGAGAAAACAAAAAAAGGGGGGTCTTCAAAATGGCGGAAGGAGGGGTGGGGGGTGGGGGGTCTATGCACCAAGTTGCAATTTTCACCCGATATATAACCTTTGCCGAAAACCGCAAGTCGATATCTTTTTTAGTTTAGGAGCTATTAAGCTCCAAAGAGCGGCCGGCCGGCCGGCCGGCCGGGAACGTAACTTAGCCACATATATATTCGGAATCAGGAAGTGGCGAAACACATTTTGGCCAAATTTGAGGTCGATCGGACGACATGAAATTTTGTTAGGATTATAGTAGGTGAGATTTTGTTAAGAATCTCACCTAATATTCGAATAAAAATCCATAATTTTAATCAATTTATTTTTAGTGTCCAATTTTATCCTCAAAGTGTCCAAATTTAGAAACTGTCCAAAATTTTGAACTCTTCCCCTAGTATCGATAAATTTGTGTCTCTTAGATTTAGTGAATGAAGGAGTTTGAAACATTATTGGACCATTTATTGTACTGTTCTTGAAATAATATGACTGTTGATAAATACTTATATTCGCTACAAACAATTCAGCTATCATTACAATTTTTCAGACTGGATGCGACAGTCGATACTATCGAAAAGAAGTTATCATGTCACCCCTGGCAAGTACATGGGTCTCGATGTTGGTGGAGAGACTTATACTGAAATCAGATCTGGAGCCAAGTATGGAGTTGCTAATCTAATTACTCTACCCTCCCCTATCAAGCCCCTGTCAAATGACCTGTAAAATCACTCTGTCATATAATGATTTTCGGCCAATGAAATAGTTTTTAAGAAGTGAATACACGGGATTTTGACCTTTTATCTTCTCGTCCTTTATTCCTTGATAACGTTTCGGAGCCTGATGGCTCCTTCTTCAGGTATGGAAAAAGAATGGTGGGAAAAGGATGTCAGGGAAATGGTTCACTACTACTTTTTCACAAATGAATGAAGTGGACATCACGATAGTCAGATTGGGAATGAATCTGACCATCGTGATGTCAACTTCATCCATTTGTGAAAAAGTAATAGTGAACCATTTCCCTGATATCCTTTTCCCACCATTCTTTTTCCAAACTTGAAGAAGGAGCCATCAAGCTCCGAAACGTTGGCAAGGAATAAAGGAGGAGAAGATCAAAGGTTAAAATTCCGTGTTCTCATACTTCCACTTAAATTCATATGGGAATTTTTCAATCCCGTATTGAAAATCAATTAGTAGAAACATTCTACAGAATTTCTACGGATATGCCACGGAATATCCACGGAATTTCGACGGAACTTTCAAGGCACACATTTTTTATATATTTTTTTAAATATAATTTAGTCTCTTAATTCACGTTCTGGGCTTCACAATCACTTAATTAACTTTGACAGTAATGCCTAAGTATGATCTATAGCGCAACTGTTGCACAAATACTTCTATCTACAAATCATCATTACGTGACCTCACATAAAGCAGTTAATACAAAAAAATCCATGTTTTCTCCTTAAATATTTAAAGGTGTTTTTCAAGCAATTTGCAGAATTTACAACAATACTTTAACGACTAACTTTCAAAATCATGATATCCATACAGGGAGCTTACCTTGAGTTTAGTGTAGGTAATGGGAAAGGTGCAGGATATATTGAAAATTGGTAGATCTGGAGGTCTGTACATTCCAGAACAGACACTATTCTGACAATAGTATTCATCAGCAACACAATTCACCCTTGTGATATTTATGTCGTAGAGAACCTTTGAGAATCAAAAGAGGAGTTCAAGTGCAAGCATTAAATGTTCAATTTAAAGGAAATCACTCACACTCCCAGTGACAGTTGAAAATGCCATCGTAGCTAAAATCACCAAGTGATTCATTTTAAACCGTCACAGTGCTTTTGGATGTTGCTATTTCCATGGAAAATCAGAAACTGTGATTCAGTGTCATGAATTTTTGGAAATCGTACCATTTTGCTCAATTAAATTACAATTAGTCTACGTTTAGCGTGGATTTGTCTGACTGTTCGTCGGTATGAATCTTTCCTTATCTGCTAATGACATCAGAAGTGAAATTGGCGGAAAGAGGAAGAAATCTCTTAGTCAGTCGCCAAATGTGGCCAGAGGTAGTCAGAATTGAGCTAAAACAGAAGAGTTTTCTGTGCAGTGGAGACTCTTGGTGATTCCAAGAATCAATTGGGAAACATTGATGGAAAATTCGCATTTTTGAAGCCTCTCTCAGTGTGAGGAATTGGTATGGCTTTTTGAGAGGGATTTCCCATTTGAAGTATCGAGGATAAATTTCCCATTGTCCCCCCAGTTCAAGTGCCACACTCGAAGCATCCACAGCAAATAATGCTGGAGGCGTTGATGCTCCCCGTGGCATTGAATTGGGTGGCCTCATGATGAATAATGGTGGGTGAGATTCCGCAACAACAATTGAATGTTTATTCATTAAATGAAGATTGAAATCCCTGCAATTGTGTTAAATGTTTGCTAGACACTCCAGAACATATCAACGTCGTTTCACTCCTTGTTTACCAACTTCTTGTCGGTCTGTGTCAAGTTTCACATAGTCTTCATACCCACTTTTACCACCATCCCCAAACATCTACTCACCAAGTGAACCAAATTATATTGCATTTGATTCTTCAGACAGACACTTTTCCTAAGAATTCCTCACTCATCATCAAAAGTTACGAAGAAATTCAAATTACGAAGTCACTTTTGGAAAATACTCTTCTCATAAATTAAGCAATATTTTAAAAAGAACTGTGAAAAGCTGAGTAAAACTTTGTTTATGTACGGTCGGATCACTTTTGTAAATAAAAATCTTAAAATACACTCAATAGAAAATAGGCCACGCCTCCACAAAACTTTAGAACAATAATTTCATAAGGTGAACAATCAATATAGATAATTAATCAAATAATAATTATTAATAATAATCCGATAATAAATACTATTAAAATTGTATCATTCAATATGTGTATTAATTCAATATTACAAATAGCTGGAAATTTAAACCACGCCCACTTGGAAGCAACTCCTCTTACTTACTATGTAACTCCCACTGGAAGGTCTATTTATGTAGCCTATATTGAAGCATAGTTCATTAGACATCCCAGCGAGCAAATAATTTCATTTAAATGAGAAACAAATTAAGAAGACTATATTTTTGCTATTCTACATATCGTCAGTTAAATCAGCATTTATCGTAACTTCATTTTTGAGATATTGAGATATATACATATTTGGAATCAGCGTAATTTTGTTTATTAAACGCACTTGTGAAAAAGAAACTTTTATAAGCCCAATAAAAATTATTTTAAACAAAAATTATCGTAAGTGCCCTTAATTAACAAAAATTTATCAGAATTTGTCGTAACTTCCATTTTTGGGGAAGTTACGACAAATTTTCATACAAAACTTTCAATAATCAGCATTTGCCGTAACTTCTTTTGCTCACTTGCGTGGCTTGTAATTTGCAGCAAAATTGCAATATTTCTCAATAAAACGTTTCTACACTCTTCCAAATATCGAAAGACAGTGCGAATAGTGTAACATGAAATCTTTTTAATTCAATATTTGCGAGAAAAAAGTGAGAAAAAATCCCTACCCATCTGTTATTAATTCAAAACAAAACAAGCGACGTGGCGCACAAAATTTATTCAATAAAACTTATGAAATAAAAGCTTTTAGGGACAGGGATAACAGTATTATTGACTAATTCAGTCAAAAAAAGGCGCTTATTATCACTAGAATAATTTAAATTAATATAATGCATTTTAGAAAATTGTCGTAACTTCCAAAATCTCCATACATTAGAAATTACGGCTTTATAAATGATGGAAGTTACGATAAAATATTATTGTGTTTCTTCTAACATATTTCTAAATATTGCAGCTTTTTAATAATTTTATAAAGATTTTCTCGAGTTAACTTACAGTTTATTAGTGCCACTTTCATTATTTTGACTCAAAAGTATCGCATTCGGGGCTCATTTTTAAGAAAAATAATATTGAACAGAAAATTTCGTCTCCTGAAAAGTTGCCAAAAGGAAGTTACGACAAATGCTGATTTAACTGACGATATACATACAGGGCAAGTGGAACAAATTCCGGCCAGCTTGCAATTTCGGCCATGTTTTTTCTTCCTCGAATTTCCATGAATTTTTAGTTTTTGCATACTTTAGAGAGATTATACAATGGAAAAAATAACAAAAATGTCGCTTCGACGAACAAGGTGATCTGAAAAAGACATTGGAAGTATTCCCAAAGGGCAAGGAACTATGAGAATAAAGGTGGCCGGAATAAGCCACATTTTTATTATTTTTAAATGTACTAAGAATGATTTTAGAGAAAAAAAAATAGAATAAACTGTCTACAAGGTTCCAAGCAAA
Organism: Phlebotomus papatasi; assembly: GCF_024763615.1. Taxonomy (NCBI): domain Eukaryota; kingdom Metazoa; phylum Arthropoda; class Insecta; order Diptera; family Psychodidae; genus Phlebotomus; species Phlebotomus papatasi. The sequence goes on along the minus strand of NC_077224.1, from coordinate 12,769,067 downwards.
AATCCTTATAAGAAAGTAACACAAATATTCAATTTGTATTAAAAATGTTACATTTCAAACTTGAGACTTTGGCGTTTGCTTACAACTATGCCGAAATTTGGCTCACTTACCCTAATCGTTTGTAACAAAAGCATATAAAAAGTAAAATTAAGAAATAAGAAAAAAAAGAAATATTCAAAGGCTGCCTATGCTCTCATCTTTGGTAGCATTATTTGCGATTAAAAAAATATTAACACTAAAATTACTCATGATGATAAATTTTTATTCCGCTAGAGGGAACTGTTTTCTGCCGCGGGTGGCGCTGGAAACTGTCCTCAATTTCTTTATTACAGAGTTTTATGTTGAAATTATTTAATACACTAAAAATCACGAAAATTTGCCTAGATTTTGTGTTTTTTGTTCAAATGTGCATCAATAAATACCCTACATCTGGATAATCTACGAAGAAAACATTGAAATAGAATAAAAGATAATTTTCTAAAATATTATTTAAATATAGTAAGGGAGAGTGCCCAGTGCTCATGCTTTACACGATCCCAAGGTTCATAATGACTAGATTTTTCTGATTAAATGTGACTCCGCGATATATTTTAAAAACAGAACAATTTCCCTTAGTTTTTAAAATATGGATACGATGAGTTACATTTCTTGAAAAACATAGGAAAAATTTAGTCATTATTAAGCTTGAGACAGTGCAGACCATGGGCACTTTCCCCTATTCCACAATATTAAAATAGAATTAAAAATGATCCTAATTGTAGGTATTTCTTATTAAATAATTGCGAGTTATATGGACGGACATTCAAGTTCCTAATCCTCAAAAACCTTTCATTTTATAATTTTACAAAATCCATAACGAACTCTCATTCCTCTCAATTTATTTTTCCTTCTTGTTGTAAAGCTTTCTTGTGAATTTTAATGAACAGCCCTGTTATCTGTAAAACTTTTACCACCTAATCGCCTAAAGTCCGGCAATTTCCTCATTTAATGCGCGAAAGAAATAATATAGCTAAAGGTCTTACCCATTTCTTCTCTTTCTTTTCCAGATAAATTTGATTGTGAATTATTATAGAAATATTTGTATTAACTTAAAAAGCCACAAATGTCTTTCTTTAAAAATTGTTCAAGAATTTGCCTCTGGTTGGAAATTGGTTAAACCTGCTTTAAACGGTTTTAAAAAAATATATTTTCAAAACTTACAAAATTTTCTAAAAATTCATAAACAACTAAAAAAAACACCAAATACAAATTTAAATTAGGTTAAATATTATTTTATAAAATGTTTTTATGAAATGAGCTGAATGTTCCACAATAAAATTGAATTAGAACTGTAAATCAATTTATTTCAAGTGTAAAAACCAAATTTTAGCGGTTATTTAATTTACGGCTCTATTTAGTTCATAAAATTAAAGTCTCTTATTGGATGTTCTGGATTATAAATATTTAAAATTTCGTATTCTGCGATCTTGGATAAAAAGTTGAATAGGGGAAAGCGCGTTACCTTCGAACAACTCAATTTTTTTTATGTTCTTAAAGGATTTCATCCATAGCTCTTGTCAGGAAATTTGACGCATTGCACAAGCTATTAAATTATAATATATAATCGATTAAATTTATTTTGAATAAACATATTGAAAAAATCAATTATTCGAAGCTTGAGCCATCCGAAGGAACTGCGTTGTCACTTTAGGACAACAAACTTTAGGACTTAATGTTCAACAAGTTAAATAACACAATGCAACAAATTGACAACTGTTTTTTTGGCACACGGATCTCACATGGTACGTTTGGTAGAGTCGAGTCCCCTGATCAATAATGTTCTTGGTTTTGCTCCTATACGTCACAATTTTCTTTAATTATTTTTTTTTTGTTTTTGCTGTTTCGTCTCATATTATAAATTATTCCCCAGGGTTCTAATGTACAGAACTTAATAAATGGGCATCCGTTGGAAAGGTAAGAAGTTGTGCTTCAACTTGAAAATTATGTGATATTTTTTCAAAAAATCCTTGGGGGCGCAAAAACAAAATCTAACTAAAATTTCTCAAAAATAGCCTGAGAAAGCAACTTTTAAAAAATCATATACACTAAACTAAACTAAATGTTAATGTACTCTCCTTAGGACACAATAGATTCCACAAAGGATACATTTTTTCCATAGAAGATATTCTGCTCCGTTACCTCTAAATGCCTTATTTTTTTATATTAATCATTTTCAAAAAACACGATATCAGCAAATTTTTGCCAAAACACTTATTTTCCCAACAAACTGATGTAAAAATAGGTTGAAACAATAAAATGATTTGTTAAAAATACAGAAAATGCGAGCACGGGTGCAATCCTGTAAATACCTGTATAACACTTCTACAAATTCCGGATTTTAGTTTTCGGAATATTGAATTAATCTTACGCTTATAAATTTGACATATTTTTTGATTGTATAATTTGTAGTGAATGATGCAAGTATGCACAGCGAATTTTGGATGACATCCCCAAGAAGCAAAATAGCTGCCTTATAGAACCAAGTATTAAACAAGTCTTTTAGTCCACTTTTAAAAGACTTAAAGTTCGAATTTTCTGTTCAAATTCCTATAGAAGCTTTTAAGATCCTTAAGAGTGCGCCACTTTACTTATAGTAATCTCAGTGATGAAACCAAGAGCGGTATAAGTAAATAAAAAGATTTTTTGTTCTATAGTGCCTAACTTAAGGAATTCTACAACAGTATATTAAGAAAAAATTGTTTCTTCTCCTTATGAATCCCTATAAATCAAGTATCACAAAAACCCGGGATAGTCTCCGAAACCATCGGAAAACCTAGGAAATTTTTTAGAAACTTCAAGAAACCATGAGAATGCTAAGAAGCCTTGGTACCCCGAGGATCTTTTGCAAAATTGAAGAACCTTTTTTTTTAAATTTAGGAAACCCAAGATATCCTTAGAAATATGGGAAAAATCAGTTAACCATCGTAGGGTAAGATGGAATAATTTGGAACGATACCTAATTTGGAACTTTGAGATTTTCTAGCAGTTTTAAATGGCGGAAGGAAACTAAAAGTCACGAATAAGTACACATAAATGTTAAGTCTTGTACTTCTTCGTAGGTTTTCTTGTTCTTTTTGACCATATGTAACAGTGAGAAAAGTCTCCAAATTCCAAAATACTCATGATTCCGAATTACCTGATCTTACCATAAGAATTTTTTACGTTTTCATGGTGCAAAATTTTCTCTATCTCGTTTTTTTTCACGTCTCTTTTTATCGCGCTAAACATTAAAATTACACTTTTGTGTACTTTTTACACAATTTTTGTAATACACATAACATTACACTTTCATGAAAATTTGGAATGAAAATCACGGGAAAACAGCAAATATCTTTTTCTTAAATATTTTATTACTGTGTAAATTTTAGGTTTTTTAATTCGTTCTCATTTGTATAGATTAATGGAGTTTAAAGTTGATAAATTTAAATTAGTGAAACATCTTCTAATTCATCTGATTTGAAATTGGTTTAATTGAACAATAAAGCATTTATATATATTTTCACTAGATGAATAAATCACTACCCCGAAACAATTAAAATAGCATAAATTCGCTCAGTGACTTTAATAGCAGATTTTCTAAATTTCCAAAAAAAACTTCGTCCAAAAAAACTAATCCTTGTTGAAAATTCTGATGCTATACTGAAAATGAAATTTGTGTTGCATAAACTGAAGAGAGATGCAAATACGATGGTTTTGTGGATTTGTAGAGAATGAGTGGTTTTGGAAAAAGTCAACCCAGAATTGCTAACCAATTCCGATTAAGCAACAACTATTCTATGTTTGGAAAATATATTTAGTGTTTTTTTTTTCTCTGCAGCACTCAATGGACATGATTGTTTTTGTATTTTGAATTTATACTGTGGTTTGGCCACATCAAAGAACATCACAAAGGCAAATGTAAATGTTGGTTTTTGGTATACAGCAGAAAATTTTATTGTACCAAGTATCAAACTCCAAAAACAAACTCATTCCCAGGATGAGAGGTTTAAAATACAAAACTAACCCCCGTGGTATGGCTAAATCCCCGTCACTCACTCTCATTAGTCTGAATTTCCTTTGAACCTCTGCTCCTGCTGCCCCCACAGCCTAGTTTTCCTCGAAAACTTTTCTCTTAATTTCCAACTTGATCCCATTATAGCTCTATGCTTACCCTCTCACAAGAACACCGCAAATTTATGTATTTTATTCGGCATCGCTTAGCATCATTCACCATCTTTTGCCTACAAAGATTGTTGGATTGCTAGCCAAAAGATTAAATAGGCGCATATTTGTCTATCTCCCTATCTAAATATACAGAAATACCCTCGACAAACTCAACCATTTTCACTCTTTCATCCCTTCAAACATTAGTTAATTTCGCAAGTCGTTCCCACATCCAACAAACATTTCATTACGCAGACTACAAAGTTATTCACCGCAGTATACACATACGCGCTAATGTAATGGATATTTGATTACTAAAAGTAATATACCTCCGAAAAAAAAGGGATTTTAAAAATAATTTTACCAGCTTAAAAATGTTTGTACTTTAGAAAATAATCTTGTAATTGCATTTCACTTTAGTTTAGGGATTGTGCAGTAATTGAAAACATAAGCTGCTTTTCACGGATGTCGAAAAACCATAACCACAATTCTCCGTCATTCATTGAGTTGCTCAATCTGCAAATTGGTTTTAAACTAAATCGTTTAACTATTTAATCCTTCGAGAGAAACAAGCAAAGAGGCTCTCCTTGAACTAATTAACACTAAACCTACCAAGACCCAGTCAAATTGACCGGTTTAAAATTGACACATATTTAAACGGTACATTGTCACTATCAAACTTTATGAATTTCTTAAAAAATGTATGTAATATATTTTTCAGTGTTTAAATTCTAATTTCTTGTTCTTTTCCAAGACAAAGTTGTTGAGTATCTTACCCTACCGCGGTTGATCATTTGGCCGAAAAACGACTAAAACCGGTTGGTAGGTTTAGTGTTAAATCCGCTGAGAAGAAGAAATGCGTAATACATTAATAATAGTAGGACAGAAAACACAGATCTGTACTAAATACGGGGGATGACTTATGTAGAAACGAGTCAACGAAGATTAAAGTCAGTATCTTCTGCCGTTTAAGCACCAGACCGGTGGCAAATCGAAAAAGTGTATTTTGTATCTCTCCCTTTCTCTTTGTGATCGAGTAGAAAAATTTAGTACATGTTCTAAAGGATATCATAATATAAAAATATAAATCAATTTAATTCAATTTATTCAGTACACCCTCCTGAATAATTGAATAAATTGAATTAAATTGAATTATGTTATGATATCTTTTAGAACATGCATGTACTAAATTTTCCTACTCGATCTCAAAGACAGAGATACCCAAAACAAAAGTTCGCAAGGGTTAGATAAAATTATTATTAATATTTTTTGATTTATTTACAATGACAATGCGTGCTATTGGGATTAAATTCCTTGAAAACACAGAGATGGTTTAATCAAGTAAAGAAAGAGTTAGCGTCCACCGCCGTCTTAGCGTTGGTGACCAACCTCAAGAGCACAACAAAAAGTACAAGTTAAACAGAGTATCAAAAGCAAAAAGAAACAAATACGCAAGACAAGACATTATCAAAGAGAGAGAGAACTACAAATTTGTTTTTTTTTCTTGAGAGAGATACGTAATAAACCAAATTGCAGGGGATAGTGTCCATGCTTCATACGATTCCAAGCTTCGTAACGACCGCTTTTTTCTATGTATCTCAATCAGTGTGACTCATCGCACCTATACAGTATCGGCCAAAAGTTTGTGGACAAAGCTCTGACCGAGAAATGGGGTGGAAAAAATGATAGAAAAATTACTTTTCAAATTTTTCTTTTGATAATTTTTCAACGGCCAAAAGTTTCTTGACAAATTTGATAAAAGTTATATTTATGTTACCAGTTATCGAAATATCCTTGGAAATACTTCATTTATAAAATTATCATTATGAATTTTTATTAGTGCTTAAAAGAATTTATTATTCTACAAAGTTAAGCATAAAAATTAGCACTTAATTAATTTAAAAAGACTAAGGCAATCGGTTATAGAAATAATCTGCTTTACATCATATTAAAAATCTAACGATTTTATTTTAATAAACGCGTTTGAGGAAGTTACGATATATGTTCAGAATTATAAAATTATGAAAATTTTGGAATTAGAAAGAAATAATTAACATTAAGGTGAGAACTGCAACAATAAATTAAATTAATTGAATTAATGAACTCATTTAATACCCCAATAAGCTTTATAATGGATCTATCACACTTTCTAATTGCTACTGTAATACAGTAAAATCTCCTATCAAAAATATAGGACATCTCCATTATAGAATAAATTAAGCATTGCATGTTAGTTTTATTTAATATAAAAAATATTGTTAATTGTTGTATCTCTTTAAATGTCTATTTAGTGCATGAGGTAATTAAATTAAAGCATTCTAAAAATGGAACATAAATATCCCAAGGGGCATTTGATATCCAAATAATGTATGTCTCAAATGTAACCAACATATTTTTAATGTAATCGAGCTATTTCTAAAAAATATAATATATGAACATGATGGAAGTATATTAACTTAAAATTATATGCGGTACATACCAGAAAAATAACTTATCTAAAAATTATATAGAAAATATCATTTATTTTTTATTAACATAAATAATACGTTTTATTTGTTAAATTTCAGTTAATATATCGGTATTTCCCCTTAAAATTACGACTAAATGTTTTTAGATCCATAAATAAGTTATAATATAATATATTTTTGAGTGAAAATGTACAAATCTATGTCAAAAGTATCGAAAGTATAATTATCTTACATATTTTTGCTGTTATGTTCACATAATGCCGTGAAACTATATGAACATCACGTTTTGATATTTATTAGTTACATTTGTTTTATAAAGGAGACAAGTTGCTTACAACTTGTGTTCTTTTTGTATGACGCTGCCAGATTGTCAAATTCTATTTTGTTTACTAAGCTGAGATTCATATTCCAGTGAAAGTTTGTGAAAAAAAGTGATTTTGAACATAAATTAAAGACTTGAAGTGCACCGGCGCTTGCATTGGAGTCGAGTACATAGTTGGAAGGTATCAAATTTGAAAAAGTAAGTGCAATTAGTGGAAAAATTGTGAATTAATACTTTGTTCGTGAGAGCTAATATTTCCTTTTTTTAATTGCAGTATAGCGAAATTGTAAGCATTAGGACCGCTCCCTGATCTGCTGACGTGAAACTAAATTACAGAAATAGTGCCCAGAATGCAGAAAATGTTCATAAAAAGCGCAAAATTGCAGTGTTTTGACATTGTTAATGTGCAGTAACATTATTGTTAAATAGAATCTGTGATGTGAATATAATGTACAACATAATGTAAATAAAATCACAAAAATATGTCAAGACGTGTTTTCTTCTATATTTTTTATTTATTCAGGTTACAATACCACAATTTTATTTTATCGAAACAAAAAGAAGATTATGGCGTGGAAAATTACAGAAAATTGATGTCGCTAAACACAATTTAATGTAAAATTATCCACATAACATTGATGAGCCTCAATATTTGTCCAGAATTGTGCTTAAAATGATGTATTCTATCAATACAAGCAATAAAAATCTGATATCCTTAAGTTTTTAAATGGTATGATGAAAATAGCAATAAATTTATTTAATTTTATTTTCTTTAATTTAGCAGCTTTCCCTTGAGAATTTTAGGTCAGGAATGAAATATTATTCTCTAATACTGTACTTTCTAACGGAAAACAGCCATTGCATTAAACCTTCATACGCAATAAAAATCCAGGAGGCACAGAAAATATAACTTTATCTTTGAGGATAAATAATTATTCATTTAAGGAATATAGTTGAGTAAGTTTTAAATGAAAATGCAGAAGAAATAAGAATTCTGCGGTCAGTAGTTATAAAATTGATATTGTATAGTGATAATATTTTATTTAGTCATAATCGATACATTTTACTGTGCATGATGACGTGATTACGTCTAATATGAAAAATTGTTATTTTTCGGATGTAAAAATTCCCCATTCACCCGAATATGGACCTGTTTTATGCGGTTATATAGAAGAAATTTGTAAAATCTTCGCCATTATTTTAGTACAGATATCAGACATCTCTACTCATTTATAGCGATAAATGCTCCTTGGGATGGAACCAACATCCTACATAGTAAATATGCCTTCTTGGTGCGCTATTGACCGACTGTACAAGATTTAATGCCAGAGGATTTCTAATTTGAACATGGATTCGAACCTGGGACACTAGAATTGTGAAGCGTGCACTATCCTTTAACGTCTCATGCAGGTACCACTACAAGAAAATGTTATTATTTTTTTTACAATATAATTAATTAATTTATAATTAATAATTATAATATAATTATTAATAATATAATATAATATAAAATAATTATCAAAAAGCTTAATAATTTTATTTATAAATATATATTTGATTAATAATTCCACATTAGAAGTTATGAGTAATGACCCTATTATTATCAGAAATTAGTACATGTTCTAAAAAAATCCTAACTTAAGATAGGTTAAGGCTTAGATTTTAAATGAAATGTTGTAAAGGAAAATAAGAAAATCGTGGTTCTATTCTAATGAAAAGGGGAATCTTTTCCACTAAATATTTTTTTTAGTACATGACTGTTTTCATGTGGTTCTAAAAAATTGCCCTTTCATTGTTTTCGTTTCTGTTACGACTACTTTTTTGGCCTTGAAACATCTCAAGGACTGAGGAAAGCAGTTTACACAGGAACTATTACAAAGAAAAGTCGCTAATACAGAAGAACTTGAGAACAGTTATGTGCTAAAAAATATTGAGGAGAAAGTTTTCACCTTTTCATTTTGCATTGGAATAGCATGATAACCGTTTAGTACAGGACAAACTTAGTACCAAATATGAAGACTCAAATATGAGCAGAGATCTTAGAAAATGAATTTTAAAATATAAATATGAAAAAATAGTATGAAATATTACAATCATTATAATAATGCTTAACATTTGTGCTAAATCCACGGCATATCTTTAAGAAATTGCAATTTACTGTACTAAATTCAGTGATTCGAAAATATTTAAATAATCGAGATTTTAGATACATATCCAAAAATTGTTTATACTTTTCAATTCAAAAACTGTAATAAAAAAACACCTTTTCAATGTCTTAAAATCGTGAAAATTCAAATTTCCTCACTTTTTCTTACCTCATTCGTTTTCAAAGAACAAAATAAAATTTACTCTCGAATTTTCTTAGCAAAATTGCGTGTTAATTCCTTATCTCAGGAGTGAATCATTTTGTTAACACTTCAATCACTTCTGAGAACCTTAACAACCGACCAAAATGTTATAAGCCTGGTAGTCTGGCGAGGAAAGGCAGTGGGTGGAATTGAGAAATGGCCAAGAGTTTCCTACTGAAAAAAAAAATCCTTCGATATTTGAGGAAAATGTTCGACCAGATGTCATTGGAATTCCAAATTCTGCATGAACGCCATCGAAGAAATGTTTCCAAGATGGAAAATCTTATTGCACTCTCCTGCTCAAATATTGGATCATAAAAAGAGAAAGGAGGGTCAAAATGTATTCAGAGAACTTTTATTTCAAAATCTCTCCTATGCCAAAACATTTAATCTGCTTACATTTGGATTCTTCCCAGCTTTTTGGGGAGGAAAGGCAAATGCAGTTTGTGGGTGGGATTGTGGGATGGAAAATGTGGTGTCCAGGAACTTACGAAATTGCATGCAAAATTGATTTCTCCAGAATTGTCTCCATGGGCTATCCATTGTCACTGATAAGCCTTGAGAGGGTTTTCAGGGGTGTCTGATTAATTGCCTTGGCGGTCTAAAGTCTGGTTTGCATCCACCAAAACCATCAGGACGCATATTCTTGCCACAGATCTTATCACTCCAGATGCTGTACTTCTTACGATGGTACCTCCGGAAGCGCTTGGCATCAGCAACTGATGTCAGCAGAAGAACAGCCACAAGGACTGCCACCAGAACTCTCAGAAATTTCATGATTTTCCTGATGGTACTTTCAGGAAGATCAGCAATTAGAATTCACTTAAGTCCACTTCAGAAAAAAAACACTGCTCAAATCACAAGAAACTTCCGTTCCCCAAAAAAACCCAAAGAGCAACGCTCCTCCTCGTCCAAGCAGCAACTAATTAAATCGACGTGTCGTTGGAGGTTTTGTAGTGCGAAAAATCAGTTTAGTAACGTAGCCTTTTTCCAGTCACTCCCCAGCAAGATATACAATCTCATACTGACGTCAGTTTTTAGATAGATGGATTTGTATGAGTGTATCACAGCCATAAAAAAGAGATGATTCAGGGGAACTTCTTGGGTAAATTTTTGGTGTTCTGCAATATAAAGAACAAAAATGAAATGAAAAAAAATCGTAATTAGCCCCATGAAGAGCTCAAAAACCTTGCCTTAAAGTCTCTATTGATTTTTTTTCGTGGCTCGACACCTATCTCATGGAATGTTTTGAGGTATTCAGAGTGCAGAGGCTTTTTACGACATTCGGCTTCAAAGACAATCTTTACAGACTTCTTACGTTTTTAATGGGTGATAAGATTTATTAAGAAAGAACAACTGATAGCAAGTAATATAATTATAATGGAGGCAGCTTAACTCATAATGTACTTGTAAAAGGTAAGATAATGATCGATAAATCCCTGCTTTTGTTTATATTTCGGACAAATTTTACAATTACAATTTTCACAACAATTTAGTATGACCAATCCCTCAAACCCTGTAAACTGATTAATAAAGAATCTAACTCTTATACTTCTGATAATAGAAAACCAAAAACCCCTTAGTAGGGTTAGCCCTTCTCTTAATCGCATGTAAGGATGATACGAAAGCTTTCGAAAAGCCAGGAATTGATTTCCAAATTAGCAAATCTAATGGAAATTCGAACCTGGGACCCTTGTATTTATAGAATGAAAAAAAAAACATAGAAAATTTCGCCAATTAACCAAATTAATGAAGCTAATTATATTTTTCGTATTTCATTAGCTAAGTTTAAAACAAAATAGACTATATTCTGATTTCATAATTAACTTTTTCAGGAATTATACGCAATTTTACAGTACTAAAAAACATTCAACATCTATTAGAAAACTATCTAATATAATATTTCAATGCATTTATCATATTGTAAAATAACTTAAAATTCCGGGGATCTCAGTGGCGCAATAGGCAAGAGGAGCAAGACCGTTGGCGCATGAGATCTCTGACTCGCCTCTAACAGTTGTGAGTCCGAGTCCCGTCCAGTGCAAAGATCTCAATGTCTGATTTAGACAATTTTTACATGTAATAACGTAACACAATGCACCGCCTTCGCCTAATAACTCCGTGAGCATAGAAGAAACATCCATACCACGGGAAAGTGCTCCTGGGCGGTTTACAATAGACTTAGTAGCAGATTCTTCCAATACGAGAATTCACATTGTAAAAAGTTATTACCTTTTAATACAATATGTCTATACGATTAATTAATTAACTTAAAATTCCTTTTAATACTGATACTTTAAAATATAGGTAGTAGGGGACACTGGGACAAAAAGTCACAAAACGAAAAATTCAAAATTCAATATCTTCCAAGGTAAAAAAGATAGCGGCTCAATTTTTTTTCTATAGATAGCCTCCATAGATCTTCTTCAATGTCGCGAGTTTCTTAGAATTCGAACAAGGAATTTAGAAAATGAAAAATATCGAAATTTTTAGCCCCATTTTTGAAATATTTTCCTTGCAGAAGATAACAATTATTACCTACTTATTTTCCAAAAATGATGCACTGATGAATGTTTTCTAAATAATTTGGATTTTTTGAATACGAATTCACCATCTATTTTAGAATTTCACAAAAGTTCTTTTCTCCAGAAATCCTTTTATTAAAAATGGCCACTTGGGGTAAAAAGTAACAAAAGATATAGGGGAAACTGGGGCACCACCAAACACGGGGCACCACCGAACACTGCGATTTTTTAATCGGATATTGGATATCAGAGGATAAGAGCGATAGGAGTTTATAGGAACTGTAGGAATGCTTGTCCACTGAAGGAATGATCGAGTCCAAGTAGTTTAGAAATAAAAATTAGTGTTTGGTGCTACCCCATGTTTGGTGGTGCCCCAGTTTCCCCTAGAGCAAAAATAACAAAAAAGCGAAGCAATTTCTGATGTCTCACGGCGAAAAGAAACGTCATTATCATGCCGCGCCGCTTTTTGTTTGCATTGGTCAAACGATTTGCAGTCTTTTGTTTGTGTTTTTTTTTCTAAAATAGCTTGAAAAGCGCTTTTCTCGTTTTCTCACTTTTCTCGCAGAGAAAACGGTGTTTTACAAAGGTGTAGATGAATAAATTTTCTATGAAAACATGTCCTCTAGGTATTTTTTTCAAATTTACGGAAGCCCGTAATGAAGCAAATCAAAATATGATAATACCCAATGTCTGGCACTATTTGCCCCAACATTTTTGAGAATAGTCACAAAATTACCTTTTAGAAATTGGCTCGATAAACGTATTTCCTTACAAAATAGAGCAAAATGACTTTCACAGAGTTGTAGAGCGGTAAATTTCCTATAAAACAGCGATAATTAGAAATTTATGAGGCGCTCGAGTAGCTTGTAAAAAAACAAAATATCCGTTTTGTGACTTTTTGCCCCAGTCTCCCCTACACATTAATTCGGTTAATTTGCGATGTTTCTATGTTTTCTTTTAGAATTTTATATTTAGAACATTAGCTGATAGCCACACAGAGAGGAAATATACACTAAAATCAATGCACTTTTGCGCTATTTATGGCATCAAAAAGTCTCCTATACCTTTTGTGATCGATTTTAGTGAATTCTTGGTATTAAAATCAAATAAATCCATGGCATTACAATAATGCCATAAATGTCTTACTTTTCAGTAGTTTTCTAGTACATTGTGATATTAATTTTATCACACTGGTATATTGATTGTTAGAGTATCAATTTAAAAGCTTTGTGGTATTAATTTCAGAGAATTGTGGCATCAGTTTTAAAGCATTAAGGGAACTACACCAAAATGCTCTACAATTTATTACACAATACTCTAAACTTGATACCGCAATGTTTTAAAATTGAAGCCAAAATTTCTGGAATTCACAAAGTAGGGAAGACTGGGGCAAAATTTGTCAAAACGAAAATTTCAATATTCACTATTTTCTAAAATAAAAAGAGACTGAGGCTTGAAATTTTTATTATAGATAGCCTTCATGAACCTTCTTAAATTTACAAAGTTTCAAGAGATTCGAGGAAGGATTATGTAAAATAAAAAATAATGAAATTTTGAACCCTATTTTTGGAATATTTGGCTTACAGAAAATATCAAAAATTTAGCTCAATTTAAGCACATTTCTCGTTAAGATAGAGAAAAATTATCTTCCACAAAGTTGTAGAGGAATAAAAAATTTCCAATAAAAATATGTCTATTTGATATTTTTAACGTTTGCGAGAGTAAAACGTCACAAATTATCCGAAGACTGACAAAATTTGCCTCAGTATTTTTGAGAATCTCCACAAAATCGACTTTTAGAAAATGATTCGAAAATCACATTTCTTTCGAAATAGAGGAAAATAGTCTTCTGCAATGTTGTAGAGCAGTAAATTGGGTTTTAACGTGATTTAGATAGACAAAATAATTGTGGATATAAATAAAATAATTGTATGAACCAGTTTCATTTAGAAATATGCGAAAAAGTCGTATAACAATCTAGCTCCACAGCTCAATGTAGCCCCACCTCTCCCCCTATGACCCGTATATCCCAACACAATAATTAGGAGTCTCTGACTATTTTCGAAGTGTCAGTGTATTTTTCGTTTTATATATGAGTTGCTCAATTTAATTTTAAGGATGCCATAGTTCTAAAATATTTTATGAAAACTAAATAATTATATAATTATAATTATTAAATTGATCCAAATTTGATCTTTTTGCAAAGGATGGATCAAATTTCAAACTCTGAATGCACATTTTTTTCATAATAGAACATGTCAATTCCATCCATCCTTTGCAAAAAGATCAATTTGACCCTTTTCTTTTTACCTAGTGTATGTGTATCATGCTTACTACAGAAAATTTTCAGTGGTTGTTTGAAATTTCTATAGGAGGAAGTGGGGTAACTTTGAAATGGGCAAACATTTAAATTGGACTTTTTTCACCTACTTTTAAATATAATTGAGCCTTATCATGATGTATTTCAGCTTCAAAAATGTTTTATGGAGCTAAAATGCATCATGGTAAGGTAAAGTTTCATTTAAAAATAGAAGAAAAAAGCTTTGTTTTAAAGCTATCCCATTTCAAAAGTGCCCCACTACTCCCTAAAGGTGTAAGCTAAGGTTTTCCTTCTATTCACATAATTAGACTTAACACTTAGAAATATGTAGCGAAAGAAGTCTAGGGGAAGTGCCCATGCTTGATACCATTGGAAGCTTCGTAATGACCAAATTTTTCCTATGTTTCTCAATAAATGTGACTCAGCAATATATTTTAAAAACTGGACACTTTCCAATAGTTTTTAAAATATGGTTTCAATGAGTCACATATATTATAGTGAAACATAGAAAATTTAGTCATTACGAAGCTTCCAATGGTATCAAGCATGGGCACTTTCCCCTATAAAATTTCGGAAAACTTAAAGGATTTTTAAAACAATTTTGAAGTGTTATAAGTAATATAAGGTAAAGTTCCCTTAAGTCGACCGGTTCCTCAATTCGACCGGTAGAGTTATTTATTCACTTTTTTTTTATATTTGCACTAATATTTGGCGTATGATCTAACATTAATAGGTCAATTATTCCATAAATAAATACGAATCAGTGACAATTTTATAGAAATTCACCATTAAAACATTCAAATATTGACCGCCGGTCGAGTTGAGAAACCGGTCGACTCGAGGGCACTTTACCTTACACAAGACAGATTTATAATTATACTTTAATCCACTTGGAAACACTGCAATAATCATACTCTTTTCCTCCAATAAATCCAAGAAAATAATACATAATAAACCGAAAATAGAATATCACTTTAGAATCGGTAATGGCCATCGAACAAATAATATGGTTGTAAAATAGTGCAGAGCTATTGAAAGGTTTTCCATAAATTGTTGAAGTGTTGAAGACGTATCACAAGTATCACCCCTAAGATAACAGCTCTTTTTTAATTAAACTTCCGCCGTTTTGAAGAGTATTCTTAGTTCGAAAAACATCGAATAACATAGAAAATGTAGAACTAACGAATCACTTTAATTTAATTAACATTTTTTTATTCTTACATTTTGATAAGCTATCGTTGAATTGAAATCAAAATTTTTTCCATCCACTTAAAAGACAGAGTCAGAATAAGAACGCCTCCACACTCACGAAGTTGTTAGATAACTGTGATTGACTACTTCGTAGAATTTTTCATTAAAATCCAAGAACTGTGCTCTGATCCCTTCTATTGGCCAGAGACTTTATCTTATCACTCAGCTCTTGGCTACTGATAAGATAGGTCTTCAATATCCCCATTATAATTGACTTTGGTGGAAAGACAATTCTACAAGTTTAGAGTCAATTGGAATTGAAATCGTAAAAAGTCTAATTACCTTGTGGATCACTTGAATATGTTCACTACGCGACATCGTCCATGTTTGTCCAGCATGGTATTCTGGCCACACTTTGGCTTATCTGGTCCAACAAAAATCTGGGCACCGTTTATTCCAAAATTCAAATCAGGCCGGTAGAAAATTACCCGTCTAGCCTCCGAAACGAGTCCAACTGAAAGGAGGATCAGGAGCAGGAAGATGGTGGAGGATTTCATGATGTCTGTGACACTTTTATCTCCTGTACAGTCTGTCACTCTTGATATATTGACTACGTGGGATGCCGGTGAATTTGTGATACTTTCGCCGTGTGCCGCGCGCTTTTTAACTGAAACACTGCGATTCGTGCTGGAGGTATTAAAGGAGGAGACTCTCTCTCTCCAATTTTCCGAGGAAATCACTTCGGTGTGTGTGCATTGAGTTCCGTATGTGACGTTCACTTCTTAACTAAACAAAAAATCCACGGTGCTCTTATCTCTCGTGAACTGATACCCCGCATGAATGCCCGAAGCACATGATGATGTCAACAGAACTAACCTGGCTGAGGAAGTTCACGGTACCGTGACACACACAAACGACTCACTCCCAGGTGCATTTCCCCAACTGGATGGGATCCGTGACGCAATCAACACCGATAAGACACACGCTCTTCCACGTACCATACCTTCAACATTACCTCTTTTTTGGACTTCCCTCGGCCAGAGCCGAATTTTTGGCATTATTTGTCGGGCAAATAGAACAAATCAAATATTAAAGAGCACTTTTTTCACTTGCGTCATTTTTTTGTATTTTTTAAAAATTGTGCAATAGCCTCAGCAAATTATTTTCGTGTTTAAATAATTCTGTGATTCAGATTTAATGACGATGATTTTGGGGCTTTTTGTGTAAAAAAAGACAATTACCTAGAACCAATATTTGAAGAAGATTCTAAGGTGTGATTCATGTAGCAATAAGATACCTTAGAGCTATTATTAGCCTAAGAAGAGCACACTTACTTATTCTTAGAATTTTGGAGCGATAATGTGAAGTGCAATATGGGAATCTTGGAATATTTCATAAAAGCTTTTCTTAGAACTAAACGAGTATAATGATTTTATTTGAAAGAAAGATTAAATTTATATTTTCTATTTACTGGAGAGGGAATTACTTCACTTTATTGAGAAAAACAAGCGAAATGGGAAGAATTTACTCAAATGATCCGGAGACAATTAAATACAAAAAGCTTACGATACTATGCAGGTGGGATGCCTTCTCACTCTTTATTCCGGAATTCAGGATCAAAAGCTCCTACACCGTCCCTCTAGCCACAGGATAGTCCGTCGATGGGATCTCCGATGAAATCCACTGAAGCCACTGTCGATTCCCCCTAAGGGGCAGGAATCCTCCCGCGGAGGCGATGAATCGTTCCCCCGGTGGATAACACGGTGGGGCCCATTAAGTAGATGAGAGATCCAGTGCAGATTAACATTCCGATATCCATCGTGGTGGCGGAGTGGATCTTCAATGCTGATGGTGCTCCCACGAGGTTATAAAAGGGTTATTTTCCTTGGTCACTCAGTGGGGTCCCCGTGGTAACTCCGTGGAGGCTTTGAGAAGGCTGATAGACTCTGTTTGGAAGCTAGAGTCTTGATGTCTTCCTCAGTCCGGGAAAAGCCCAATGATGGGGCCCTCTAGGGCTCACTACCCCCTGCACTGTCCCACACTGTACAGAGACACTCGTGCACGTTCAACAATTCAACACCAAAAAGCCCCTCAGCAGAGAAAGAGTGGACATTTATCCCACTTTCCCCACCGAGATCTGCACAAACACCAACGCACAAAAACGGGACTATTCCCGAATTTTGCATCTCTCCGAGTGACAACTCTGGGCGAATTCTACACTCAGAAAAACGCACGTTACACGAGGTTTACTTTACATAATCTTCTTACATAACTATTTTAAAGCGTCAATTGAAAATATTAATAATTGTGCTTTAATTGTTTTATTCATTAATTATGTGGTACCAGGGTCTTACTCTTGATCTATGTCATTTGAAAGATCTCTTAGAAAGACATTAATAGAAGTTTTGTAACTAAACCCTTAATGCAAATGCAAATAAATATTGATTTCTTAAAGTTTTGGCTTCTTAAATATTTGATTTACGGACATTATTTAAAAAAAAGGATAAAAAAGTAAGGTAAAGGGCCATCACTCGACCGGTTTCCTCGACTCGACCGGTGGGTCAATTTTTTAATGTTTGATGGTTAATTTCTATGAAACTGCCACTGATTCGTATTATTTATGGAATAATCTGCCTATTAATGTTAGATCATAGGGTAAATGTCCTAATTCAAAACCATTTCCAGACGCTGTAACTTTGACAGAAGATTAAACACACTAACTTCAATTTTTTTCTGAAGAGAATTAGATAAATTTGCTCCTTGACTCTTCTAGAATGTTACTGTTTTAGTGAAAATTCTTTAAAAACTTTTTGAATACAAGAAAATACACAAGTGCAAAATGATTCTATTGGAAAGAAATTAATCTAAATGGAGACAAGGGAAATTTTCTAATTGGAGACAAACAGTCTAAAAATTTATTGAGTTGCTCTTGAGTGCAGGATTTGTTATTATTCCTGGTCATTTCTACTTTCCCATTTAAAGCAATAAGAAAATCTATCCAAAAAAATTATATTTCCGGGGTTTCCTATTGAAGCATTTGCAGACAATTCAGAAAAACCCTTTTTATTCACGAAATAGGTAATTATTTCATTTGAAAACTTCACGTACCGTTAACAATAAAGATTACACTTAATTTAACTAAAATTAGCCAGAAATATGACATAAATATTAAACAAAACGAATAACCAAATTATCTCATTGTGTTTTTCATTGAAAAACATGGTAGATCGATGAAAAATGCGATGGTAAAAAGGTACACTTTTATTTTTCTGAGAAATTAACAAATTAAAATTTGTAATTAACAAATCGGACGCTCCGTCTCCATCTATTGGCGATCTTTACCGATATGAAGCTTTATTAAATAAGT
Source organism: Phlebotomus papatasi (assembly GCF_024763615.1). Taxonomy (NCBI): domain Eukaryota; kingdom Metazoa; phylum Arthropoda; class Insecta; order Diptera; family Psychodidae; genus Phlebotomus; species Phlebotomus papatasi. The sequence goes on along the minus strand of NC_077224.1, from coordinate 12,750,344 downwards.
TCTTATAGAGCACTCGTAAGATTCATTACCCCAATTGAATACTGATGGGTACTGTACTTTGTTAACACAGGCTTGCACACTCCAACTCCTCTAGGATCAACAGTTCTACTAGACTATTCTAAGTTACTTGAAAAATTAAGCGGTCTTCAAATTAGAGGTTTAGCCCGTTTAGCTCCGTTCCCAAAGGTTTTAAAATCTTAAATAGCGAGCGATTTTATTGTTTTTGTGAACCTAATAGGTAATTAATCTTTAATAATCCAATTCTAATTTAAATATTTCAAAAAATCGTGATTCATAAAAAACTAGAGCAGTTAACCCAAATAGCTAAGCCTCTGACCTAAAGCCCGTATTATTGTAAAATGTTATGTGTATGCGCATAAATTTTACTCTAATTTAATTTAATAAATTTTAGCAAGAAAAAGCAAGAAAATTCTAGATTTGACCACTGAGGAAGGCTTGGAGTCCGAGCAGACAGCTTTGGGAAGAATCGTCTTTTTCTAAGCTGCCCCATCCCCCAACGTTTACCGGTTTTCTATTATATAAATTTTACCATTGTAATGCGTTCAACTTTATTGAGATAACATTAGTATTACCATATTCATTTTATTTTATTTATGTCTGCTTTATATTATTTTATCTTTTTATCTTGCTTTTTATTATTTGTTTATTATGAATAAGTTTTTTCAGACATCTAGACAAACATTTATTTTACTGAATTATAAAGCTGAATATTCAAAAAATTAATAAGTTTTCCTATCTCAATATATTTCCAAGACATATTTTTCAAATTAAACTTCTACTAAAATAAAATGTGACATTTTTCCGGAAATCTATGATATTAAGTGGAAGATATAAGTAACAAATTCGTAATTTATTTATTATATTTCAATTCCTATAAAAAACACAAATTTACCATTTTTTAGTACATTCCTGTTCTAATGAATAAATAATAATAATAAATAATAATTATTGATCTTCGCTTTAATCTTTTAATTATTTTTTTAAGCGATAATTTTGTTTGATAAGTTGTTAGGAAAACTTCTATAAAAATGGTTTTGGGATAGGATAATGTTTTTTCAAATATGATATAATTACTCTGGCGAAAATTTACAAATAAGGTGTAGTCTACACTAATGGACGTTATACACTTATGAACAGCATGCAAAAATCTTAAGTTCTTACGTAAAACAGATTTCGAAATGTTAAAAAATTATTGGTTTATGATGTTATTAACATTTTTTTTTTGATTTTTCGAAATCTATCTTATGTAATAACTTAAGAATTTTACAAGTTGTCCACAAGTGTATAACATCCATTAGTGTAGACTCCACCCTAGATTATTTTTTGAATCACACCATCAATTAAATATTTTTGAGGTAGGTAACTTTGTATAGATTTGGAGTGACAAAATGAATTGTCTTTACCTATTATTGATAAATTTTCACTGAATAAAAATATTTTCCACTTAGATTAAAAAAAACTATTTAAAGTAATTTCCTTAAGCACATGCATGTACTAAAAATTTCTTTTTATGTCTCTTCGAACTCTGTGAAATTATAAATTTGCGAATCTGCCGTTTCGTTTGAAGGTGGTGCGGTAGTTGTTAAGGTCTCTGGTTTTACACATTTTCCCATAAAGTTACGTATCCGCTTATGCCTGCACTTTTTAACAGGTGGTACGCAAAGTATCTTAATGTTCGGAGGTATTTCTGAAATGAACCAATCCTCTTCACTCCAAAAATCCTTCACCACTTTCACAATTTCCTCAGGATACTTACCATCGTGATTTAATTTTACTCCTGCAATTTTTCGCAGAGTTCTCGGAATTTTGTAATCACTAATTATGTGTTTCTTCTCAGTAGACTTATCCTCAATAATATTGAGTGCAAGAACAACCACAGTGAAGAAGAGTAAAAATACCACGAGTTTTTCCATTTTTCCAAAAAGAATTCAGTGTGGAGCCTTTGGTGAATTTTCGGATACTGGATCTTTAGAAAGGAAGTGCCAGAATTTAAACCCCACAGATAAGGAAATTACTGAAAAAAATTCTTGGAAAATTATTTGAAGAACGGCATCTAGAAATTCTGATAGAGTTTTTTCGAGTGGCTAATTTAGAGGAATTTGTGATAGGAATTTCAAAGATTAAATCTTTCTCGGTGAAGAATCATTCATTACTAAGAAAAAACATTATTTCCCAAGAAAGCCAATCAATTGATCTTTGTGGAAACTACTGAATCAATGACCCTACTATCACTTCAGACAGCGCAATGATTAAATTATAGCGTATCACAATGGAATTGTTTTTCCCGCGCTTTTTCCACGAACTGCGTAATCCGGATGCGTAGCAATGGAGAAAGAGAAAAAACGGGGCTTTTATAAATGATAAGTTTATTTATTTCTCTACAATAAACAAAATATTTACAAAAATTATGAAATTGATCATGAATGACCCATTCAATAGTATTCTAAGTCGATTTAGAGGGCTACTTAATTTCGTAGTCTTCTTTGTAGTAATTTGTCATGAAAAATATTTAAAGTAATGGGCTTTATTGTGTGCTGTATTTACTATGAAGAAGCTTCTTTAAGTTTATTTAAAAATCTAATACGGAACAAACTTCTGTGAAAAAGATCGGTTAAATAGTTGTCTTTAAGGAGCTATATCATTTAGCGATCTTACTTTATAACGACAAAGATGAAATTTGACATCTTCAGGATATTCACAATGAAGAAAACAATTTAAGTTAATTTACGTTGATTCGAAAAACTTCTACGTAGCTATTTACTATAACGAAGATCATACTGTTAAAACATTTTCTTATAAAAAACTATTTAACGATCTCGATTTATTTTGGAAAAATTCTCATATGTTCAGGGACTATGATCAGGACTTCAGAATGAAGAAGATCACTTAAGTTATTACGGAAACCTTCTACGTAACTAACCACTATCCAGAAAATAACATAATTAAAAATTTCCTTAAAACAAACTATTTAACTTGATGATCCTGATTTACTTTAGATAAATTGCATATCTCGTCTTCACCGAATACGTCCCGGATCTTCAAAATGAAGAACATAATTCAAGTTGAAACAAAAACCTTCTACGTAGAGGACTAAGTAGATCGGTTTTATAATAAGCTATCCGCAAGGAGTCTGTAACTTAGCTATCTTTTTGTATCAGGACAAAGATGATATTTGATATCTTCGATATCTTAACCAACTACGGTACCGATCTTCTTTTGATTGGAAAATCTTCTACGTAGGTATCTACTGCTATTTTGAAAAAAATTAGATTTCACATCTACACCGAATACGTTCACGATCTTTACAATAAAACCGATCATTCAAGTTGATTCGAAAGCCTTTAGCCTTCTACGTAGCGAACTACTATGCAGACGATCTCAGTGTTAAGTATTTCCCTAAGGAACTATTTAACTTAGAGATCTTGGTTTAGTGCGACAAAGATGACATTTAACATCTTCAAGGATTACGAATCTTCAGTAGAATTAATCGTAGATTAAATGAAGATACTTATCTGAACGATCTACATCAACGTTGCGGAAGATTTACAATTTAACTTTGATACACTTCTTCATAGTGAAGATCCTCTTAGAGAGCTATCTTCATCAGAGTCTTTAGAGAGTTTTAATTGGGAAAATTCAGTCACTTTAAATTGGAAACAATGAAAAAGTCACAGATTGCAGACAAGGACACCTTACTGCTTTTCTCTCCTTTATTCTTCTTACAACGTTTCGGAGGCTTATTTCTTCCTTCCTAAATGTTTTCTAGACCCGAAGAAGGAGGAAACAAGCCTCCGAAACGTTGTAAAGAGAATTAAGGGAGAGAAAAATAGTAAGGTCAACCCGTGTATTTTTCATCTTTAGAGAGCAATCTTCATCTGAACGATCTTCATATGATTGAACAAAGATCTGATAGGGTAAGTGTGCTAAATTTCGGCATAATTGCATGCAAGCGTCTAAGTCTCAAGTTTGAAATGTAATATTTTAAATACAAATTGATTTTTTTTATTCTTCCTTCTGAAAGGTGTTGGTTGGAATCTTGTAAAGAGTTTACCGTCTTTATTTACTCTTAAATCATTCCTAGTACATTTTAAAATGAATAAAAATATAGACATAGCTTTGGTGTCCTATTTCGGCCACCTTCATTGTCATAGTTCCTTGTCCTTCGGGAATTCTTCCAATTTCCTTTTTCACGTCATCGCGTTTGTCGAAGCTACATTTTTTGCTATTCTTTTGCATTGTATAATCTTTAGAATACGTAAAATCTTAAAGTTCATGGAAATTTGAGGAACAAAAAAGGTGGCCGAAATTGCAAGCTGGCTGGAATTTGGCACACTTACCCTACAAGAAATTCTTTTTCATGACTTTTACATGTCATGGATCAAGGATTGCTGACCGAAGGTCGTAGACTAAGTACCCTCTTAAGAAGAACTTAATTTTAGTTATTTACGTCTGATCTGATGAATATTGTAGCAATCTAGTATCTTCAGGACAGTAGATTGTTAATGGATACCAAAATGTTACTGATCCTTTCCGTATATGAAGATAAGTCCAAGTTAAACTTTCAATCTTCTTCATTTCGGTTTTATCATTGCAAACAAAAATCCTAGCTGCAAACGTATTGAAGATCTGTTCTTCGGATTGGATACCAGACGAAATTTTTGTTACTTTATTAGGTATTTTGGTGTTAAAAATTGCAAGAAGATTCAATGTCTAATTTAGGAAGAAGAAACTATTGACGTATACTGAAGCGGATGAAGATTGAAGAAAAGGATTTGTTCTAGGAGTTCCTTAATTAACCGATCTTAATAAAATGAAGATTATCGATTTATAAGTATATAAAATCAAGAATCGTTCTGCTACGAAGAAAACACCAAGGGGAGATAGCCTTCTTACCGACTTATTCAACGTTATGATTTTCTTCAAGGGTGATGAAGATTTCCGATTTAATTTAGAAAACTTTATTTACAACTGATCATAGGGTAGTTTATATTATTCGGAATTTAATTTTCCAATCTTTTTGTCAAAGCCGAACATTAGAAAGTTTAAAAGCTCCCATAGCTTAGTTCAGGACAGTTCGTCGAACTCCTCAATGTAAGATGATACTTCCAAAGCGTTGTCGTTTCGATGTAGAATACTTTATGATGGGATGACCGAACTGTCCCTAAATTAGATTATTTTGCGACACCGTCCACGAGCATCGACACGTTCATTTGGTTCACAGATAGTAGGTGCTTGGAATAGCCGTCGAACTCCAATAGCAGGTGGAGTACCGTTGAAGAAAGCATCCGTTGTTGTGTCAAATGGGGTAGTTGCGTTGTAGTAGATGACCCTAGTATTAGTTGGTTGAATTTGAACCATCAGAGACACCCCCACGAAAAAAAGCAAAGTCCACCAGAGCTTCTCAAAAGCTTTCAAACTATGATGGTTCACTGCCATACTTAGTTAAACACAGTACAACTACTTTTGTCCAGTTTTATTTACGAAACTTCCACTTAACACGATAATACTTGGATGATTGTAGATTTTTTATTCACTCTCTAAACACTTCAGCTCAACTTTTGAGTATTATCTGAGCTGGGTGAGAGGAAAAAACTCCGTCAGACTTTCAAGATTGTAATTCCTCGTAATAATCAGGCACTGCGTATCTATTGACGATGCTGTTTTGGATGTATTTGTGCTGGGTGAATTGATATAAATTCCCACGAAAATTACTCTCCGATTAATCAGATTGTGAGAAATCACTTAATAAACTCTCCTCCTGCACCGCCCACGCGTATCGAGCAGCTGACCAGAAGGGCATGACTTGACTGGAGCCACAAGTATACTGCCCTCCTGAACGTCATTAGTCGTCGTCTGGACGTGTCTCTTGTAGAAGATCACTCGTGATTCAGCAGACATTACCAAGATCACGAAAAACAGCAGAAAAATTCGGAATTTCATGATTTTTCACCACAAAATATTTACGCGTCACTCTCAGATATTTGCAAGAAGCTCACTGAAGCACATTTGAGGAACTCAAACTGCTAGCCACTGATTTACGTATCAAATCTGAATGAAAAGACTGGGATTCCCACGGAATTCCGCTGATAAATACATTCTTATCGCGCCTCAACTCTCGCACAACATGGAAAAATCACCGAGCTTTTTATCATCACAAGCCATGAAGATCACCACACAGCAACTGATCGCACTTTATTAGCTATTTAGCACCAAATATGCTCAATACACTAAAAAGAGTTGAAAGTTATTGCTTAAATAAGCAAATAAACTGCCCGACCTTCATATTCATCAACAATTGCAATTCGAATAAATTTTGTAGTGCTTTTATAGTGAGGATAATGAGGCAATAAAATTTGTGATTTTTTTTAATATGCATCTAAGAACAAGTCTGGAGAATTTCAAGGGGCTACAAATCGTCGCTTACATCATTTATTGTCGTATCAGTCTATTTCAATTTCTTGTATTTGTATCGAATATTGAAAAACCAAATTATAAAAGTGGTCATATCGGATAGAAAATGAATCACTTATTGTAATGGACCACGTTTCTTACCTTCTCAATTTTTGATGTCAAGAATATTTAACTAAATTTCCAAAAAAGTGCAATGTTTAAGAATTCCACAATTAATTCCTTTTTAAGAAAGCTTTAATAAATACGGTAAATACTCTACTGAGGTAAGCATAGATAAAAATGTTGGATTATTTCTAATACGATTTTTCAAAGTCCACGTTGGAAAAGGTTCTAGAAAGCGTATTTTTCAACCGAATGGAAACATATTTGAGCTCATTGGAAAGGTCTTGAAGTTTCTAACAAACCTAAACCGGTTATAATCGGTTCTGAATCTGTTATAAATCAGTGTGGGGAACAAACTTTTCTCTGAGTTTGATCATATCGTTTAGATTAGACCTAAGACAAAAAGGACTAAAACCTGGAGTGGAATGATAACTTTTCGATACTATCGAATCGATAGTATCGATAAATCTATATCTGTTAGATTAAGTGAATGTAGACTTTTTACTCATTGATGGGAAATTATTTGTGACATTCTTAAAAGAACGTAACTGTTAATAATAATCTATATTAGTTACAGAATACAGAGAGAAAGCCACTCCAAAGCCAAGCCAAACCTATTCAAAAATCTACCGGAAGCCTAAAGTGTAACCGGTGATTGCCAGTGAGAAGTTAGTCACCCTAAGTTGAAAACACTTTTTTGGTTTTTCCCAAAGCTTTCGATCCTGATGTGGATCTTCTTCAGTGGTCAACTAAATTGTGTTTTCATTCAGTTCAGTTGACCACTGAAGAAGATCCACATCAGGATCGAAAGCTTTGGGAAAAACCAAAAAAGTGTTTTCAACTTAGGGTGACTACTTAACTTCTCACTGGCAATCACCGGAGACACCTCTCTAAAAATCATTTGCGCCATTTCAACATTGAGGGACTTTAGGTTCAGGTTTTAGGTAAGTTCATATACCCACCGCTATAGCGCTGATTGTTCTGCAATTTCGAATTTCGATATACCTGACACTTCAATCGTCAACAATGTCAAAAACAGTGTGCAAACGTTTGCTGCAAGAAGTGAATTTTTGTGTAGTTTTGTTGAATTTTAGGATGGCAGAACGTTTGAATTGCAATTCTATTAAGATGAATGTGAATTTCATGAACTTGCTCACTTTCGTGTAACTTGTGGGTTTTAACGTTCCAAATTGCAACGGTTTTTTACGTAAGTTTTCTTTGATATACTTTCGAATCGGTAAAGCAAAAACCTCAACCGGAGAGAGTTCTCAAATCGGGAAGGTTATTACTGAACGAGAGGAATCTGTCCTAAAATAAGGACAATTTGAAAATGATGCAATGGTATTTCCGTAAGTTCTGAAATATATCTTAAAATTAAAAAAAAAGACGTACGATGTGTTTCCGACCAATTCTAAAAAAAATTATTTTATCAGGATAGAGGAGAAAATCAGGGCCATAATCCTTAGGTTGACTAATTGGGGGTCGTTTAAAGAGTCCAGGTCGTTATCTGTAAGCCTTTAGCACATAAATCTTACTCAAAATAGACAAAAGAAGGAAGTTTAAGGCTCGGTTTTCTTAAATTTTTTTAAATTAAAAATAAAATGACTAATTTAAATAAGTTTTCAAAAATTTTAATAGAGGCTGAATTTATTGTATAGTAAGGTGCGGTAACCGGATCGTTTTCCGTAGAGTACTACTTAAACTCTTCTTTTGGACTGATGAAATTCTTGTTTTATTTCTTCTAAATCCATAGAATTATTCACTGTTTCATTCAGAAACATAATATGAAAAAAATTATCAAAAATATTAAAGAAAATTTATAAAATAATGATAGGGTAGAGTCAGCCCTTTTCGCCATGTAAGCACTTTTTCGCCACCTAATATAAAACAACTAATTTGAGGCATTTAAGTATAAGTAGCATTTCAACACTTATAATATGTTCTGTTCTAATATGCCAATACGTTATTACGTCTCTTAATTAATTGAAATTCGTTTTAAAACAGGTGGCGAAAAGTACTGAAACAAGCATAATTGGGAAAAATGCATATTTTTCAATGAGATTCTTTAAAATTCTCAAGACGTATTCTAGATATATAGATAGATATTGCTTCAAAGTATCTTTATACAAATATTCATTTTAGTCTGACAAAAATATCACACCTTACGAGGCCCCTAAAGCTTAATGGTGGCGAAAAGTACTGACTCTACCCTAATACTGAAAAAAGTTAGCGTTCACTAAGTAGATCACCTCTTCGCATATTGGCTCAAATGGTCTTTTAATTGGATCACCCAATTTACAAGCTTATTGAAACGAGAAAATAATTTTTATTGCATTTTTAAAATTTTTATTGGATAATTTCATTTAATATTTAATATGTTTAATATGAACGGCAATCTTTGGTGTAGGGGAAATTGGGGCACCACCAAACACGGTGTAGCACAAAACACTAATTTTTATTTATTAACAACTTGGACTATCTCAATCATTTCTTCAGTAGACAAGCATCCCTATAGTGCCTATAAATTCCTATAGGTCTTGTCCTTAGAAGTCGAATATCTGATTAAAAAATCGCAGTGTTTGGTGCTAGCCCGTTTTTGGTGGTGCCCCCGTTCCTCCTAATATCAGTTTTATCAAAAACCATTGGAGGAAAAAATTGGCCAGTAGCAGACACCATGAAGAGTGTTGTGGCACAGTCCTTCGGTACAGAATTTTTAAGAGCTGTAACAACACGTGAGCTTTTCCTGGCCAATACATTTCCGTCTTCTGATGTCAAGAAAAAAGTACTTTCGTCAAAATTAAAAGCCCGGTCTGGTGATATGGTCAGCAGATCGTGTTCTGTGACATATTCTCAACAATTCTGAAACCATTCCGTGAGATCTTCAGCAGTGACCACAGCCCTTTCCAGTGAGAAGGACTTTGGCTTGCGCATGCTGAGCTCTGAATAACTTCTTTAGAAAATTACTGAACCAAGCATCTGCAGGTCTTTCATCCGTAAAATGGTTAGGAATTTTGAAGATCTCGCAGATGATTTTGACGCTGGCCAGAATTCGTTCCTCGCCGATGGGATGAGAACCATCCGCACATCCTAGGATCCACATGACAAGTTCTTCTTCTTGTTCTGTTATAAGATTCGTTGACCTGCCATTGGGGAAATCTTCCGGGTATCTGCCGGACAATTTATTCTACAGTTTCGTTCTTTGTACATTAAATGTTTTGGATGCATAGGTTATTGTAGAACCATCTCGTACACATTTCAAGACATTCTTTAGATCTTCCTTAGAATAATGTTTGTTCTTGGGAATCCATTCCCCTGTTCCCTTCAGAATCTGAAACAGTAAAACAGTGCTGGACAATGCGATTCCCGAAAAGAAATTATTGATTTGCGAAGCATCCATTTAGAGCAAAATGTAAGCAGACACAAATTCACTAATTTCTTTATAAAATATTATTATTTCATGAAAATCGATTTACTCACCTTGTAGGGGAATGATTGCACTTCACTTTCAATTAAACCTTTCGATTTAAAATAATTTTTTCACAAGGAAAACAATAAATGTTTTCACTCAATCAGCTGTCATTAGCGAAAATATCTCTGTAAGACAGTTTTAAGTACAGAACTCAGCTGGCACAAGTTTGAAATAGGTTGATTACACTCACTTATTTAATGGATATAAATATTATTTTTTCTTTTTCTCGAAGCTGAATAGTTATATTATGTTACTGCAGTGACTATAATACGGAAATAAAAATAAAAATATTATTAAAGTGGATTTTATCTAATTAGCGTAGTCATAATGATCGACATAGCGAAGTGCCCGGATTAGCGCACTTGACAGTAATTATATCACCTACTAACGATTTATGTTTTATTCCTTTCGGTAAAATTGAAGTTCAAACTACATTTTTCCTATTAAAAACTAATTATTCAAAATTTTAAAAATAAGAAACTTAAGAAAACATTCAGAATATTGTTTTAATAAATATATAAAACAAAATGAACGATAATAAACCAAATACAATACTTTCCGAATAAGGAGTAGGAATTCTAGAAAATTCTAGATACTGCAACGGTTGATGCAAGCGACGACATGAAGAGTAAAGTAAGGCAAGAGTGCTATCAAGAGGTCAAGACCAAGATCGCAAGACACATTATATCAGTGAGCAATGTATTTCCACAAAAATCTTAATGACTACAAAGAACATTAAAATAACTCTCTTAGTATTTGTAAATCCCCAAGAGATCTTAAATCAACCGAATGGTGTTATCTGGTACATAAAACGCTCTATGAGTTGTCTAAAAATAAACTGCCTTGCTCTTAGTCCTAATTTTATACATTTAAAGCAGAAAATTATATGGATTTAATTCCTAACCCCACCAACTGAATTCTGTTGTAGTAGGTTGGTCACCTTCGTAATCTTCATCGTAGTCATTGTTGTCATCTTCTTCATTATCGTCTTCCTTCTCTTCCTCCTCGTCTTCATCTTCATATTCTTCATCGTCGCCTCTGCTGTTGAATTCATATTCTGGGTCTTCATCAACTTCCTGTTCGTCATATTCAGATTCGGTTGTGGTAGTAGGAGCTTCGGTGGTTGTTGCTTCCTCTGTTGTCTCCAGTTCCTCCGTAGCAAATGTAATTCCCTGAGTTGTGGTATCAGGATCCGTATCCCACCATGGTCTTTGAGTTGTTGTCGTAGTAAACGTAATTCCCTGTGTTGTAGTTTCAGGATCTGTATCCCACCATGGTCTTCGAGTTGTTGTCGTAGCATCCCACCAGTTAGACCCCCCATTAAAGCCCCCCGCACCCCCCCAATTCGGTATACTGACTTCAACATCTGGGTGAACGGCTTTCTGGGTTGTGAGGGGCTGCCAAGGCACAATATTTCCATTAGGATTAATATTTTCATATGGATTGGGTCTAAATGTCCAATATCTAACCGTTTCTGGTTCCTTGGTGGTAGTCACAGGAATCGCTGTTGTTGGAACTGGTTGTGGTCTCTTACCAGGCTTGTAGTCCCTCGGATCGTTGTCTTTAGCTAGGAAATTGTTGATCTCTTCCTCGGTATGACCGTACATCGGAGGCCGACGATGGGTATGGAAAATTTCGTAAATTTCCTCAACTTGTTTCACATTTTTCCTCTTTGGGGGCACTATTCTACGATACTTTTTGTATATCACTCGAGATTGTGACAGAGTCACAAGGCTCAGGAGAGCAAGCAAAACTAGGAGACTAACTTTCGCCATTAGTTCGAAATCAACTGAGTGATTCTGAAAATGTGCTGACAATTTTGCACAAATTGTCGCACAGAGATAATATTTTGCCTAATATTTTGTTAAAAGTGTTGGAAAAAATTACTTGATAACCCAGCTGAAAGGTCAACAATACGCACAATGTTGCCTATTTATTAAAATCAATGTTGTCCTATATCAAAAGCTGAAATGTGAATTACATAAAACCGAAATATTTATTTGTACATAAAACATTCAAGAGAGTCGGTTTAAACGTCCATTTCTTAATAAATTTCTTGAAAGCAACAATCAACAAGAAACAGTAGAACCTTTCCCCTATCCCATTCTAAATTTTCACAAGGGGATAAATCAACAATTATGTGAAGCCTGTGAAGTAGATTACTACCGTGCTAATTCGTGGTAATTTCAAGTGATTATTGAGAAGGATTTCTGTGAAAAGACCACGTGAGAAAGTAACCCGAGAAGCCTCTCAATTAAGTTGCTTTCCTTTAGTCTTGCTACCATTGCATACTCCAACAATTATTCCAATAATGTCTTCAACAGTGGAATTTAATTTGAAATCCAATCCTTCGATTCCATTGGTTCCATTGGCATGAAATCGATGAGATAATCTCAAAGATGGAGATATTAGTTGGCACAGCTTCTCAGCATTTCCGGAAAAATTCCATCATTTGCATAACACCTCATCCAATCATTTAATAACATTGAGAGCATTGCAAATAGCAGTCTAATTGAAATGTTATCGGATTGAGATATCTTCTGTAAATGTGTATACTTAAGAATTGCGAAAATGTGTTTTACTAAATATTTATCTAGGGTGGAGTCTACACTTATGGATGTTATACACACTTATGGACAACGCAAAAATCTTAAGTTATTAGACTAAACAGATTTACAAAAATCAAAAAAAAATTTAATTACATCATAAACTAATAATTTTATATCTTTTCGAAATCTGTTTTACGCAAGAATTTCAGATTTTTGCACGCTGTCCATAAGTGTATCACATCCATAAGTGTAGACTCCACCCTATAGTATTTTTGTAATAGCAGTTTAATGCTTGTTTGCCTTTGATTAGCTTTCTGGGTATCCAATTAATATTAGGTGAGATTCTTAACAATCTCACCTACTATAATCCTAACAAAATTTCATGTCCTCCGATCGCGCTCAAACTTGGCCAAAATGTGTTTCGCCACTTCCTGATCACGAATATATATGTGGCTAATTTACGTTCCCGGCCGGCCGGCTGGCCGGCCGGCCGGCCGGCCGTCCGGCCGCTCTTTGGAGCTTAATAGCTCCTAAACTAAAAAAGATATCGACTTGCGGTTTTCGGCAAAGGTTAAATATCATATGAAAATTGCAACATGGTGCATTGACCCCCCACCCCCCACCCCTCCTTCCGCCATTTTGAAGACCACCCTTTTTTTGTTTTCTCAATAGCTCCGCCCCTATGGCATCGAGCGGGCTCAAATTTTAGTATGTTATAGCTGGGCCTTAGAGCTTTCCATCAATACCAAACTTAAGGTCCCCCGACCCCCCTGACCCGAGCTATAAGGGTCCAAAAAAAATTTCTTAAAATGGCCATAACTCCGGTTCTAATTGTCAGAATTTAAAAAGTGAGGGCTTTTTGGAAAGCTCTCGTGAAATGCCACTTCCTCTTCTAACATCGCAAGTTCATAAAACCACCGCTAGGGGCGCTATTATTAAAAAGAAAATTTTTAAATCTTAAAAGTTAAATAACTCAAAAATTCCTTATGCAATCGGGCAGAAATTTTAGTATGTTGTAGCCGTTGATTATACCTATCAAACAAAAAAAACCTTAAGTCGATCCATAACCCCTGACCCGAGCTATAAGGGGTCAAAGTTCGAACATTGACCGGCCTCTATCTCCGGTTCTAATTAACATATCGACTTAAATTTTACCTTTTTGGTTTCGTCTCGATGAGCACTTTCAGATGGAAGTTCAAAAAGTCACCACAGGTGGCGCTGTGATAGCGTCAAAATTCATCGAAATTCAAAGACATTTTTCTCAAAAACGGCATTGTGCAAGTTAATGAAATTTTAGTATGTTGTAGTCCAGTCTAGGACGTTTCCAAAGTGGTGCGTATGTGCGCTGTGGTTTCAATAGAACCGGAGATATGAGGGGTCAAAGTTCACGAAATTCAAAAAATCATATCTCCGGTTCTATGTGACCGATTTTGATGAATGAGGGCTTAAACGAAAGATCTCACCAAATGCTACAACTTTCTAGAATATTTGAACTTCGTGGGACCAACACCAGGGGCGCCACAGTCGAAAAACCAATTTCAATATCACATAACCTCAATTATATCGACTGTCGCTAAACCGATTTTGATGATTACTTCGACAAAATTGTAGAGCACATTTGTCTCTACATTTCGTCCATACATCATTTTCCACTCAGCCTACGCTATCACTCCGATTTTGCCGTTTAAGTGTGAAAAAATTGATTTTTCCCATATTAACGCTTTGAAATCACTCAGATGCCAATTTGACTGCCTCTACTCCACCAAGACACTTAAAATAGGGTTTTAAATGGAAAGTCCCACAAAATACAACAATTCTTTGATATAGTTGAAGTTCAACAAATGACTACTTGGGGCACTCTGGATGAAAAAAGAGAGTTAAGAAACAAAAAACCTCGATTATCTTGGCTTCTGAGTAATCGATGAGATCATGTTCTATGGGAAAATTATAGAGTACATTCTGGTCTACATTTCACCCATATATCACTTTTGTGCCAGTTCATCCAAATCCTTGATATTTTGGTTTAAATACAAAATTTGTATAATTTCACGAATTTGATTCAAGATAACTGAATGGCGTCTCCCAACTTCAGCTCTAAATCGAATTTGCATGCACTCCGAGTTAGCTCACGTTAAGAATCTCACCTATTTAAGAATCATTTTTGGAAGTTCTGATATACTCATTTAGTAAGACTCATTTAAAAATTAAAATTAGCGTGAAATTTCCCACTCGTTCCTGTGCAAAATTTTCCAAATTAAACTAATGTTGGTTAAATCATTAATTTATAAAACGTTTTATAAAATTCGAAACATGGTTTTAAAATTTTTAAACGTAATGTAACTTTCTCGACTGTAACTCACAGTCAACACAACAAATAGTTGTGAAATATTCGTGAAATTTAAAAATCGTTACGAAATTTAACGAATTTTAAAATTTTAAAAGAAAATGACTTTTGAGTTGTTAAAAAAAAATTAAAGTTTAGTCTCTTTTCTTTAAAGGCCTCTACATATTGGGAGCAATTTCTGTCAAAATTTGCTTTTTTACATAATTAAATTATTTTAAAATAAATTTAAATATCTCTTCTAAAATTCCGTTTACGCTTTAAGTTATTTAAAAAAAAACAAAACTCTTACTATTTTCCGGACAGGAAAAATTAACTTAGCCCTTTAAAGGCGAAATAGTCAAAAATAGAGAGTCAGAAAAATCAATTTTTCGGACTTCTTGGAGGACACTGATGTCCCAATGATCCTTAAAGGGTTAAGCAAAATAACATATTTTTAGGTTCAGTTCTTAAAATTAGTTAATTAAGGTATTTCACATGTATTGAAATATTTCGAAGTCTAATTTTTTCCATATTTAGATAGAGGACAAGATAATTTATTAAAACAAGAAATCTGAGATATATTTTTTAATAAAATAAATATATTTTTGTACATCTATTTATTCTTGTTTCATTAATCTCTATAAAACAGATTTATTAGAATTAATAACGTAAAATTACTGCATAATTATGTAATTATATAACCCTCTAACGTCTGTTTCTTTAATATGGGAAAAAGGTAGAGAGATAATTTTTTCTAGACTTATATGGTCAAGTGATCTCGAAAATAGTATCCGTTCTTCATTATCTCTTTTGGTTTAGGCGCAAAATGCGAAAATATAAAAAAAAGTGAAACTCTTTTCTGTCCTAAAATTCACATTTTAGTTTTTTTTCAATTTTTTAAACTAAAATTCACAAAGTAGAACGACATATCTTTGAGTAATAAATAAATTTATTTTAGTCAGATTACTTTAAATCTGTATTTTTCTTGACAAAATTTTTTCCCACTTTTTCTTTGACCTGGCACACAAAATTGGGAATAGCACCGAAATGAAGTTTAAAATTTCAGAAGATATCAGTAAGACTATGACCGAGGACACTATTAGCTATTTTAAATCAATAAAACCATTATTATCGCAGAAAATGCGATTCTTGTAGTGCTACTCTTGAGTGACTCCGAACCGTTAGAGGATTAACTTAATGAGAAAATATGTCTGGTGATGTTGCCAGTGCATCCATTATTTACTAAAAACGTCTCTGATAGAAATGGCAAAGCATCCCAGCTTCTCGGAATACTTAAACTCACAAGATAGGCCTCTCCGTGAATTATTTTTTACAAGGTCTTTTAGTGCTTACTGGCCTATCAGCGAATAATTTACATTCATAATTTACAAAGCATTTGAAAATCGAAAATTGGCAAAGAAATAAACATTCGTATCGGTTTCAGTTTTCGTATCGGTTATTTTTAATTTTCGGATTTATATTCCTTTTTTAATTTATTTTATATTATTAATTTAGCAAATTTTTAAAAAGAGAAATATATAAATGCGGATTTAGATCGTAACCAGTTTTTCACTTC
The DNA here is from genome assembly GCF_024763615.1 of Phlebotomus papatasi. Classification (NCBI taxonomy): domain Eukaryota; kingdom Metazoa; phylum Arthropoda; class Insecta; order Diptera; family Psychodidae; genus Phlebotomus; species Phlebotomus papatasi. The sequence goes on along the minus strand of NC_077224.1, from coordinate 12,733,893 downwards.
AGTAAAATTAATCATATTGAATAAAATAAAATAAATAAATAAATAAATAAATAAGATAATTAAAGAAGTTATGCAAATTCGGAAATGGTCGCTGCAAACAAGACAAAGTATATTCAACTCTCAAAAAACGTACACAATAAAAGACATAGTAATATTACTTTTACATCTAAATGACCATTTCTTAACCCTTTAACGACGAGACACTTTTTACGGACTGAAAATCAACAATAAAAATTAAACTGGGAAACATAAGCTATGATAAGTCTTACATCTAACCTTGGAAAGTCCAATAGAGTCTGATTCGGTGTATTTTGTGCTTCTATATATGAACGGTAGGGACAAAAATAGCCCAAAAATTTAAGTCCTTTTTCTGACAATACCAATGAATAATATTTTTCGCTCTAATGAAAAATATAACGTATAAGTATTGTAGTTTTTAATGCCAAAAGGGTTTTGCTTAAAAAAATTGGAAGTATAAAAAATAAATAAAATCAATTATGAATTTGAGAATTTAAAAATTCGCCATTTTCGAACTTAAATATTTACTACATAGCAAATAGCTAGAGACCTGCAAAAAATATTCTAAATTCCTTCAACCTTCTACTTTGCAATTATCACGAAAAATTATTTTGTTTATGGGACACCGGGATTCCAATCGTCCTTAAAGGGTTAATAAAATATATTTTCAAAACAAGCCAGGCTTAGCTCAAATTAAGGTCAACAAAATCCTAATTAAAAAAATATACTTGTATTGCAAAATAAAGAGAAATTTGAATGAAAGTTACGCTCTGTTTTTTTGCCTTCCTCTGATGGGGTAATAATAAACGAGCGTTAAAAAATTACAACTTATCAGTATCAGATCAGTAAAAATATTCAAATTGGTCGGTAAATAAATAGTAAAATTTCTCAGTGAAAAGTAAAATTATATCAGTAAAAAGTAAAATCTGGTTTGCAAAAAGTTGAAAATGAGCAGTAAAAACTTCAAATCGATCAGTAGAAATATTTGAGTTGACCAGTAAAAATCAAAAAGACTGATCATTAAAAAACAAGGTTAAAAAAGTTTTAAAAAATCTAGGTATAAAAAATAAAATATGGTCAGTAAGAAATAAAAATTAGTCAATAAAAATTAAAATTGAGCTGTAAAAGATAAAATCGATTGCTCAAAATAATAAACAACCAACTCATAGTAGGCAAATTTTACAGAAGAGCGATTTGAAGCTGAGATTTTACATACAGAGTATAATGCCCATCGCACAATAACTTTTGTTTGTAAACATGTTTTCAAAATTTCCCATGAGAATGAGCGAGATGACTAGATCTAGATCTCACTCACTCTCATTGAAATGTCAAAAACATGTTTACTAAACAAAAATTATTGTGCGTTGGGCATAATGACCGACGCACTATAACATTTGTTTGTAAACATGTTTTCAAAATTTCCCAAGGGAATGAGCGAGATGACTAGATCTAGATCTCATTCACTCTCATAGAAATGTCAAAAACATGTTTACAAAACAAAAGTTATGTGCGTTGGACATAAGATTTTTGAGATTTGATATCTCTATAACTTTGAAAATAATTATCTTTCAAATATAATATTCACAGAGAAGGTAGAGGAAATATCCAATAAGCTAAAAAACGAATGTTGTAAAAAATCGAGTTATTCGATTTAAATTCTGAGTCGTCGAAATGTGGTCAGTAAAAAATTTAAAAAAAAATTATCAGCAAAAAATTAAATATGAGCAAGTTTTATTATTTTACTGATCATTTTAATTTTTTGCTGACAAATTTTTAATTTCTACTAATCATGTTTTATTTTTACTGATCACTTTTTATTTTTAATGATTGCTTTCAATAAAATACCGCTCTATTTTAATTTTTTTACTGCCCAATTTTTAAATTTTTTCCTGACCACATAGAATTTTTTACTGGAAATTTTATTAATTCCTTACTAACATGATAAATTTAGAATTTATTTGTAACCAAATTTTATTTTTTACTAGTGTGAAAGGAACACCTATTGACACTTTAAGTACTCGTGTGGGGACTTATTGACACCCTACTCTGTACCATTTGGAATACGAAATTTTAACATATTATCGAAAAACGCAGATTAATGAAAAAACGTTACATTACTTAGATCTTATTGGATGCATTGAATAAATTTCAACATTTTGACAAAAGTGCCAATAGGGGTTCCCTGGCGAAGAGGTGTTCCTTCGACCCTATTCGTTTATTCGATGCTCTTTTGATTTTTCCTTCCAAAATAAAATCAAAACATTTCTTTAATTTCCACAAGGTTCAAGTCAAGTTTGAAGAAACCAAACACTTTTCTTTTTCAATAATACAACTCAGGGAAAACTTAAACATCCATTGAAAATTTCACGAAACTTTTAATTCCCCAGTTCATTCTGGAGAAAAATCCCCGCATCCGATGAAAATTATAGTCATTTGGAGCAAAAACCTCAAAATGAGTCGGGTGATTTTCGAATTATCAGCTCATAATAGCGAATTTTGTGTTTTGTTCAGTGAAAGCATATCGTCGTAATTTCAAAACAAGAGTCACCTCAATGGATCATCCACACAAAACATGAGGAAATAAATTTCTACTGTTCCCAGTCAACAAATTACCATGTTTGACATTGAAAATATATTTCAACACTCATGCCAATTTTATTCACTGATCGTGTGTCTACGGGGAAAAAAATTACTTCACGTGAGAAATAAAAAACCCGTTTCATTAATCTAATCTAAAAAGTGAAGATTTATTGACACGACATAATTTTTTTCTGAGAATATATTCTTTTGCATTGTAAGAATTTTTGGAGGTGAATGAGAGGATTGGGAGTTTGGATGGAGTTTAGGAGATCTTCCGGCATCGGCCATTGCGGTCCTTCATTTGGCCATCTGGACAGAAGGATGGGGCGTCGAAGAGGGCTCTGTTGTCCAGGGATATGTTGACGGGTGTTGTAGACTCAATGACGGCTTCTGGGAATTGGTCGTCGGTTTCGTTTATGAAGGCTCGGACGTCAATGTCCCAAACTGGAGGTGCTTCAGATCTTTCGGTTGCGACCGTAGGAAAGGTCACTGGACCGTTGTTGACGGGGGTAAGGGGTGAAGATGGAACAGGTGCTATAGGGGCTACCGGAACTACCGGTTTCAAGTCGATTTCGGTCACATTGGCGGGAACTTCTGATTCTGAAGGAGATGCATCGCTGGTTGAGCCTGGTGTTAATTTCTTTTTGATGTATTCGTATCCCGATGTGAACCCATCCTTGATCTTCTTGGCACCATGGCTCAGGCCACATTTGATATTGTCGAAAAATTCTGCAACTTTGGATGTTCCTTGTTCATTGGAATCATCCTCCTCACTACTGACGTTATAGTACTGATCGTAATCTGGGACGTAATGCGCCTTTACATTTGTCACTGAGATCACAGCACAGAACGCGATCGCAAGGATCATCAAAACTCTCTTACTGATCATGATGTCCTTAACTTTATTGATTTAATCTGAAGTCTTAGTTGCACAAAACAGTCTTAACACAGTCCAAATGATAGTTCAACAGTCCAAAAATTCTTTCACTCCTGTAACATTTCACTTCAATGATAACTTTTCGCGATTGTGTGCTTGGAGTTCATCAACAACTCAAAGTTGATACAAGACTGAAGTCGCACTGAGACTGACTTGGTCGCAATTGCTCACTTTATGCTTTGGCCTCAACTGACAATTTTTCACAGTCTCAGCTGGGAAACCTGTTATTGGTTTTACATTGATACAAACACAGAATTTCAGATATTCCCCCATGCTCAAGCAGCATGACAACATGAATTCCCCAGCAATTTTCATCGTACCTCATCCTTCCGTCGACATGCAACAATCTCAAGACTCTCGAAAAAAAACCAAAAAAAAATAGAAGCCTCATCTCTATTCAACCCCTCAAAAGCTTAAACGGAAAATCCAATTCAAAAAATATTACAGATTAATTCGCCGATTGCCGTCATCGATACTTTCGTCAAGCATAAAACTTCATGGCCACAAATGAAGGCAATGCAAATGTCTCTCTTTTCTTGAAACAACCAAATTCCGTATAATCTCTCGAGCAAGGTTGATGGCAAAAAGCTGAGACTAATTGGTTCACGGGGTTTTTGTCCCTACCTTATCCTCTCGCATGACTCACTCTAGAATCTCCCCAGAATTTTAAAAACTCAAATATCCATTAATTGGGTGAATTGAAAGTTAGTAGAGAATACTATCGTCTCGTGGAATTTCACGGTGTATTCTTTCCGGTGATGATTCATTTATAGAATTTTTCTTCTATACTTCTCGCACTAATTCAATTCAATTCGCTAATGTTTTCAGTTTGTCGCGTTTTTCCACAACCAATTTAAGCTGGATACAAAAACAGACAGTAATTTGCTTAGATTTATTGCCTTATTAAATGGCAGTTTAATTTGAATTTATTTCAAAATATCCAACGCTTTTAAAGCCTCATTAAACAAGTAAGATCACAAATTTAATCACGCTCTAAATTAGCAAAAATATATCCGCTTAATTTGCTTAAGATAGAATAACCATTACTAATTTGATTCTAGCTGAAAATAAATAAAAACAACTTTCCATTTCAATTTTTTAAACGGATTTTTATGACCTTATCCTTAGAAATTCTAACTCAATACTTTATTTTATAAAATTTGATAGGGTAAGTGTGCCAAATTCCGGCCAGCTTGCAATTCCGGCCACCTTTTTTGTTCTTCGAATTTCCATGAATTTTTAGTTTTTACATACTCTAGAAATTATACAAGGCAAAAGAATAACAAAAAAATGTAGCTTGGACAAACGAGATGACGTGAAAAAGACATTGAAAGAATTCCCTAAGGGCAAGGAACTATGAGAATGAAGGTGGCCGAAATAGGGCACCAAAGCTATGTCGACATTTTTATTCGTTTTAAAATGTATTAAGAATGATTTTAGAGTAAATAAAGACGATAAACGGTTTACAAGGTTCTAAGCAACACTCCTTAAGAAGAAGGAATAAAAAAAATCAATTTTTATAAAAAATATTACATTTCAAACTTGAGACTTTGGCGTTTGCATGCAACTATGCCGAAATTTGGCACACTTACCCCAGGTGTATAGCGGAAGTCTTTTAGACTCCGGTCGAGTGTGGATATTAACTCGTATTGCAATATAATAGAATTTAATTGAAATCATTCAACCCTGAATTTCATAAAATTGATTTTTTGATTCTAGCGCTCCTGGTAGCGTGCGTTCGTAATTTTGGTATCCCGATAAATTGTAGTATTTCAAAAAAACCTTTCTGAATCACTCTAGATCGTCAAATTGTGAATCTAAAAATGGCCATAGTTCCCGCTTTACTATGGCCATTTTTAGATTAATTTTTTTTGACCCTTCATAGCTCCCTCACAAGGGATCCTTTTATCGGAAAGCATTAATCTTAGCTATTGCATACCATGTAAAGCTTTTGTGTGCTAAAAGAAAGGAGAGACGAAGAAACGAACGATCGAAAGGACCAACTGTCAAACGGACGAAATTATCAATAAACGAACGGATGAAAAGAAGAACGGACGAACGGACAAACTGACGAACTGATGAAAGGACAAACTAGCGAATGGACGAAAGAACGAGTAGGCAAACTGGCGTAAAGAAAAACGGATGAACAGACGAAGGGACGAATAGATCTACTGACGAAAAGAAGAACAATTGACAGAACGAATAGATGAACGGACGTAAAGATGAACGGATGAATGGACGTACGGACGAAAAGTCCAATGGATGAAGAGACGAACGGAGAAACAGACGTACGGACGAATGAACTAACGAACGGATGAAAGAACAAACGAACGAACGAATGGGCAAGTAGATAAAAGGACGAACTGACGTACGTACGAATTGACGAACCGACGAACGGAAAAATCAACGGACGAACTGACGAATAGACGAAATAATGAACTCACAAACGGAGGAACATACGAATGGATGAATGAACGAACAAATGGACGGAGGAAATGATGAACGGATAAACAGACGAACTGACGAATGGATGAAATGACGATCTGACGATCGGAGGAACAGATGGACTTGCGAATGAACGGAGGAATTGACGAACGGATGAACAGACGAACGGACAAATGAATGAAGAGACGAACAGAAGAACAGATAATCGGGCGAATGAACAGACGAACAGAGGCATGGAGGAACAAACGAACGAATGAATCAACAGTCAAACTGAAGAATGGACGAAAGGACGAACAGATGACCGGATGAAAGGATTAGTAGACGAACGGAAGAAAATAAGAGCGGACGAACAGACGATCGGACGAATAGACGAACTGACGAACTGATAAACGGAGAAACAGATAAACGCACGAACGGACAAAGTGACGAACCGGCGAATGGACGCAAGAACGAATAGGCGAACGCACTAACGGACAAACAGACGAACAGACACACTGACAAATAGACGAACAGACGAATGAACGAACAAACAGGCGAATGAACAGACGAACTGACGACCGAACAAAAGAACGATCTTACAACTATATGAAAGAACGAATAAGCAAATGGAGGGAACGGATAAACGAACTAATGGACGAACAGACACACGGAAGAATAGAGGAATGAACGAAGGGACGAACTGACAGCTGGACGAAAGGGTGAATAAGCAAACGAAGGAAAGGAAGAACGGACGAACGGATGAAAGAAAGAATGAGTGAACAAACGAACGAAGGAAGAAACGAGCAGTCGAATGAACGAACTAACTAATGAATGGATGGAAGGACGAAATGAAAAACGAACTAAAGTACAAACAGAGGACCGGATGAAAGGACAACTAGACGAACGGACGAAAAGAAGAATGGATGAACAGATGAAGGGATAAATAGATAAACTAACGAAAAGACGATTAAAGGAATACGTAAATGAACGAAAAAACAAACACGGATATGACCTTTGGTTTCTTCTCCTTCACTTTCTAAAAACCAACGTTTCGAAGGGGTTTTCCTCCTTCCTCAGATATGGAAATGACTGGGAAAGAACTTATCACAAAGGATTTTGTTACACTTAATACTTTTCGGACATTTCTCACTGGACACTGGACACCAATTTGGTGAGAATCCAATGAGAAAAGTGTCCAGTCAGAGAAGTCCGAAAAGCACTTAAGTGTAACAAAATCCTTTGTGATAAGTTCTTTCCCAATCATTTCCATACCTGAGGAAGGAGGAAAACCCCTCCGAAACGTCGGTTTTGAGAAAGTAAAGGAGAAGAAACTAAAGGTCATATCCGTGTTTTAATTATTGCGAAATCAACCTATTGGCCGAAAATCATCTAGAAAAAACAAACGGAGGAACAGACGAACGAATGAACAGAAAGGCAAATATAACGATAAACGGTCTAACTCAACGTCGAATGCGACGTCGATCGGAAAAATCAAGTATAGGTGATATCTGAGGGTCGAATTCGTGCAAGGCTTGGAACCAATTAATCTGATGCTGATAATTCTCACGAAAATTCTTGTTAACTCCTATTTTGTTTGGTTGTGTAAGACAAAAATGATCTTCTTTCGAAGTTTTTGAAAAATATTGTTGAAAAATCAATAAGGAAAGGCTAAATTCTTTGGTAAAAATCATCAATTTTTAGGTTCGAATTGAAATTTTACTGGTGGATCGATAGATCACGTTTTTCTGTCAAAAAAATAAGTAGGGTCGCATGAACGCCTCTTCGACAGGGAACTCCTATTAACACTTTTGTAAAAATATTGAAATTTATTTAAATATCTAATAAAATGCAAGTAATATGGCGTTTTTTCATTAATATACGTTTTTCGATAAGGATCTTGATAAGGATAAGTGTTAAAATTTAGTATTCCAAATGGTACAGAGTAGGGTGTCAATAGGTTCTGTCCTGACACGAGTTCTTAAAGTGTCAATAGGTGTTCTTTTCACCCTGATATAGGAACAGTAATCACCAGGAAATTTATGTTTCTAATATTTTTCTCTTGTTTTATTTTTCAAAATTAACGGAAACTCGATTTTTTTCAATTATCTAAATTTCACAAGGTCTAAGGGCCGTAGTTACGAACGATATAATAATAATAATATAATAATAATGCTGACATAACATTCTATGAAGGAACTAGGCCTTGCTACTAGAGGATTTCTAGATATGCATTATTAGTTTTTCTTGTACGGGATGAGGTTGTCAGTCCCATTCCACGTGGAATTAAGTGCAGTGAAGCTCATTGGATGCAATCCGAATACCTCTAACGCCAGAGAAATTCCTGGGGGTGGATTGTGTAAGCAAGTGAAGGCGGTGAATGGTTCACTTGACAGATAATAGTGAACGTTTCACCAGTGAATCCTTCAAATGCAATTATGGATGGGGTGAACGATTCACTTCACTTGGTTTTTTGAGGTTAGATTTTTCACCGTCATTTGATGCGGTGAAACTGAAAGTGACTGCAATTTTCAGGATGAAAAATACATTGCAGAACCGGAAGTAAGGCTTTTTCACATAACTAGTATATAATGTGACTCGAAATCATTGAGTTTGTAAAGCATTTAACTCAAAAAAATTGCCAATATAACAAAAATCGAAACACTGTTTTCGTGGCACGTATAGAGTATTCACTTCCGGACAAATCGAAAAGATTGACAAAATTTCTCACTCACGTTAACAGACGCTGCTCTCAGGTTTGTACACATTTTATATTATTTTAACACCAATTTTACTCCATTTTTGGTAAAATATCGCAAAAAATTTGTGAAAAATTACATGACCACTGAACAAAAATAATGAATTTTGACGTCTTCGAATTCACTCTAGCAGTTTTCACCGCAACTGATTCACTCACTCATTCATAATCACTTTTCTAGCAGTTGTGAACGCGAGCGGTGAATCGTTCACTTGTGAACGCTTCACCAGTGAACGTTCACGATTTTTACATAATCCACCCCCTGGTGACCTAAAGGGAATTCGAACCCGGGACACTTGCATCGTAGAGCGAGTACTCTACCACTTGACCCATTGAGTGCCCTACGAACGATATACTGCAGGAAAAGCTCTTGAAAGAGTTTCGGATGGGAAGAAAATTGTTGTACGATATTGCACACAAGGTGGACGATATTACATTTTCTCCATAACATGGTGTCCGATATAATAACTAAAGTGCGCTCTATATTTTTATTTATTTTTAAAAACAGAGTAAGGTAGGTAAACGTACGAACCATGCCTAATTCCCCTATAGTTTCCGATTCATATTTATTATAATGATTTATAGTTGAAGCACAATAGACTTTATTGCAATAGAGCTCACAATGCCCTGAAAATTTTATTGCTGCTGTGTTGGATTTTCCCATGCACAAACAGCATATGTTCAACGGGCATAAAGAGCTTTTTTAAAAGAAACCAATTAAAACAATTATCGTGCTGCTTTAGCACCTCAATTGGTACAAATGTTGGACAACAGAAAACTTCCAAAATCTGGGGCATTTCAGTTCCATTTACTGCAAAATTTTTATTCTTTCTCGCAAATGAGGAGAAAATGTGTGAAAACATGTCTGTAAAACTTTCAAACCACTAATTATTTTCATTTTACAGCATTGAGCTGGAAAAACACTTGAGAACGAGTGTAGTTAATGGCTCTATGGAATTTTCCTGTGGAGGAGGAAGGGTAAGGTGGTCGTTGAAAACTGAGCCGATCAATGGATGAGCTTTATTTGAGGGGTGGTTGGGGGGGGGGGTGGAAAAGTTCAATTTGGTCAAATTTAGCTTAGCACTGGTCACCAAAAGCTCGGTAAAAAAAAGTCTTGCAGCATCCTCTCCTAATTGAGGTCATCTCAGGACTTCCTGGCTTGTATCATTGGCATGAAACTTTTGGACATTATATCTGGCAATGTTAGGATGGAATAAGGTTTACTTGCTTGTCACACCCAAGCCCCTGGTTGTTACCTCGAGCTTTTGTGAAGTTATAAAACTTTTTGCCGACACAAACAATAGATTTGTTTCTCTTTTACCATTTTCCCAATATCATTCTGATCATTTTTCTCCTTCTTCCGCTTTTCACATTTCATCCCCCTTAACATCCAGAGAAATGTACTTTCCCTCGCCTTGGCCCCAACCCTCGGAAAAATTGGCTCCAAGATATGCTTTCACCACAGTGTCTCGGAGAAAAGTTTCACCATGATGTGGAAACTAATTCTTTCTCCTTCTTTACCAATTTTCTCTCTACCGCCCCCCCCCCCCCGCTACGGCCCTCCAACCAATTTTCACCCACAAACAAACACTGGAATAATCATTGGGAGCCCCTTGGAATGGGGATATCGCGAGGAAATTCCTCAGCAATAATGGTGTATTTGTGGAAGATATTAAATTTACTTTCAAACTAAGTGGTACAATAACGCTGTCGTGAACTGAAATTGCTTCTGCGGGGAAATCCCTGCACAAGACAAGATGAGTCAAACACCTTCTCGTGGATATTGCTCCTTGGAAAAATTCCCATGCAAGATGGGTAAGATAATATCGCTGGAGGAGCGATGAACAGGTTATTGCAGTGGCAAAATGTGCCATTGTCGCTTCAATAAAAGAAAAAGAATTCAAATGAGCTTAGCTAAATGAGCTAAGAATTCAAAATGAATAGCATTTACAAAAATAGCATACCTGAAATTGGAAAGGTTGTAGATTGACGATAATATAGCTAATTGTAACGTCTTGTTGATTAATGAAAATTAAATTTCTTATTGTAGCTCTGCTCACTTGCTTTTGATCTGGTTCTTTTGAAAGCACATTCCAGAGATACAGAACTTAAAAAGTATAATATTTAAATAATTGAGGTCACCGCCGTCTTAGCGTAGATGACCTCCAGAGTAAAACCGGTTTCTCACGGTTATAGCCCACATTTCACTGTCATTTTTAATGAAATTTTTGAAAGTAAATAACTCAAGAAAAAATTATAAAATGCAGTTCAATCTGATATGATACACCTAAAAAGCAGTACATTTGAAATAAGATTTAAAAACGGTTTAAAACCGAAATTTCTTGGGATCAATTTTCAATATGTTTTATCTGTTCACACGTGAAACATATGTTTTGATAATTTGTACTCGTAAAATTTTGTTAGTCAATAAACTATGCTTACAATTTACAAAAACACAAACTAATTTCTAATGAACGGAGTTCAAAATCCCGAAAATCAAAATTTTGAATATGTAAAAGTATCATTGCTACTCCCACTATTGCAGTCGCACTTGCTGGAGACAAAGGATAATTTTCTATGTTTCGGGATTTCGGCGCTTATTATTTTGACAGTTGGGATTTTGGCTTTTAGGATTTTCACTTTTGGGATTTTGGCTTTCGGGGTTTTGGCTTTTGGAATTTTGGCTTTCGAGGTTCTTGCTCTTTAAGAATTTTGATTTTCGGGATTTTAGCTTTTAAAATTTTAGGTTTCTAGATTTTTGCTTTTCGGGAATTTGGAATTTGGTATTTTGACATTCGGGATTTTAGCTTTCGGGATTTTAGCTTTCAGGATTTTTGCTTTTGGGATTTTGACTTTTACGGTTTTGATTTTCGGGATTTTGGCTTTCGGAATTTTTGCTTTTTGGGATTTTGGCATTTGGGATTTTGGTTTTCGGGATCTTGGCTTTTACGGTTTTGATTTTCGGGATTTTGACTTTAAGAATTTTGGATTTTAGCTTTCGAGATTTTTGTTCTTTAGAAATTTCAGTTTTCTGGATTTTGGCTCTTAGGATTTTGGCTTTCGAGATTTTTGTTTTTCGGGATTTTGGCATTTGGAATTTTGGCTTTCGGGATTTTGGTATTTGGGATTTTGGCTTTCGGGATTTTGGCATTTGAGATTTTGGCTTTCGGGATTTTAGCTTTCAGGATTTTTGCTTTTGGGATTTTGACTTTAAGAATTTTGGATTTTAGCTTTCGAGATTTTTGTTCTTTAGAAATTTCAGTTTTCTGGATTTTGGCTCTTAGGATTTTGGCTTTCGAGATTTTTGTTTTTCGGGATTTTGCCATTTGGGATTTTGGCTTTCGGGATTTTGGCTTTTGTGATTTTAGCTTTCGGGATTTTGGCTTTTGGGATTTTGTCTTTTGGGATTTTAACTTTTAGGATTTTAGCTTTCGGGATTTTGGTTTTCGGGATTTTTGGATTTTTCGAAATTTTTGCTCTTTGGGATTTTGGCTTTGGAGATTTTGGTTTCTGGAATTTTGGCTTTCAGGAGTTTTGCTTTTTGGAATTTTGGCATTTGGGATTTTGGCTTTCGATATTTTGGCTTTTGCGATTTTGTCTTTTGGGATTTTAGCTTTCGGGATTTTGGTTTTCAGGATTTTGGATTTTTCGAAATTTTTGCTTTTTGGGATTTTGGCCTTCTGCCGTTTGGGTGGCAACAATCTTAAAGGATCCGTCTGACGAAAGGTAAGAGACCCCAGCACTAAGACTATATTTAGTACCCTGCTTTTGCGCTATTCTAAGTCTTAACGCTAAGATTTGAATGGTAGGTCTTAATTAAAAACTGGATTTTCCACGTACATCAATAGCGGACGAATGAAATTGCAGAAGCTGAGCAACACGGCTGTCAACATTATTCTCTAAGTTCTGATGCTTTATGCTACGAGCGCAAAACAACGTCCTTCACGTATATTTTCTAAGGGGTATTTGCTATTGAAGCTCCTTAAAATTAATGTATGAAAGATATGGGTTAATAAACGCTTTAATTCACGCTTATCTCTTCTGACGAGGACTTTGTTTTTTTTTCTATTTCAACTTTATTATTGTGAAATTTGTAGCGTTTTAGGTTAAAGGGTTATAGCAATTTTACTTTTTAAAATTAAAGACCTTTATCAAAAAGTCTGAATCATACTTTGAATGCAGATTCAAAGATTTAACCAATAAAATTTAATTTAAAAAAAAACAGTTTTGAATCTGATATTCTATTCAAATTAAGATTTACAAAATTCTAAATATTTTATTTTAAAAAATTGAAAAAATATATGAATTTTACTAACTTATTATCAAAAATTAATACATTTTCTTAAAACTTATTTATTTTTTGAGGTATGAGGTAAACAGTTTCAATCGTAGTAGATGAAAATGGCCCAATAATTTCATCAAGGATTTTTGCCAGTGATTGCCGGTAAATGGCGTCACCCTAAGTGAAAAACTTTTTTAAGTCTTGCCCAGAGCTTTCGGTACCAATGAGAAGCTTCCTCTCTGATGGATTTAAATGAACTTTATAACTAATTTCTTAAATAAAAGAAAATGAAATGAATCTAAATTTAAAAATAAAAGACAGCAGTGATAAAATTCATTTAAATCCATCACCGAAGAGGGTCCTCATCAGGACCGAAACCTCTGGGCATAACTTAGAAAAAGTGTCCTTCCTTTTGCTGTAACACCTTGCACTACCGCTTACCGGAGAAGTACATGATAAATAGATTCACTTTTTCATTCAAAATCAAATTAATAAAAATAAAAAGAAAAACATTATTATTATTCTAAGATTTCATTTATAGTGCAATAACTAATTTGGTTGAGAATTAGGAATAGTGATCATACGTTATTAAAATGGCTTTTAGGTCATATGAATACTTCTTAAAAACTAAATATATAGTAAGAGATTAAAAGAATTTATAGGTACGCAATTTATTTGTACAGCTTAGAAAAAGAGCTTCTTATTATTCTGCTTTGAGAATTGGTAACTAACACTAAGACGGCAGTGGATGTAAAACGTACTTTCAATGAATGAATTCTATGGTACACAGAGAAAAATCCGAAAAAGTTAAAATAACATTCCGGAAATGTTTATTTTACCCTGAAGTATTGATCCGAAAACTGTGTAAATATTACCCTTTTAAGGTGTATTATGGGTTAAAGTTACCCTTCTTTAATGTTGATTTTACTCTTAAAAGGTGCAAAAGTAACATTAAAAAATGTTGATATATTTTTACACCCAAAAAGTGTTAAAGTTATAACGAAAAAAAGTAAATCGCAGCCTCTTTTTTTCTCAGTGTAGCATTGATAACAAATAAATCTGTCTACTTATTCATCTTGAGCGAAAATAGTTCAAAGAGTTCTATTTAAGTATTTCTTTCCGATATTTAGCAAAGTTTTCAATAAAGGTTTTAAGCTATCGAACAGAGGTGCTCTTCATTTTTAAATCCGCTACTCTAAAAAATTTCTAAAATATAAATCATATATAAATAAATTTCTAAAATATAAAAAAATCTAAAATATAAAAAAGTAGAAAAGAATTTTAATCTTGTTCAAAGCCGGAATTGCATAATAATAGTAAAATTTACTTGCATTCCGATAGATAAAATCTATCAAAACTGTACATTCTTAGCTCATGATCTCTCACTATGAAAGAATTTATCCCTGATGCATTTTCTACCGCTCTAAAATTCCAATGAATTATGCGATGTCCTCAAACTTTATAAGCTTCTCAATTATTCAATAAAATATCTTTCTAACAAGGAAAACTTCCAAAGAGAATCTATGATCTCTGATTGAAACATATTATTTAGCAAGTATATTTATTGACTAATTGCATAGCATAGAGCATGAAATTGACGATCTGATGCAGTGGGAAAATCAAAAGACGAATCATATTTCAAACCACAGCATGAATTACTTAATTACACAACCCTGGCTTTTGCAGTATTCACAGCAATTTGAATTGCCATTCAATCAAAAATTGAAGTTTTAATGCTTTTGGGTTATAGCGCAATTAATTCCATGCAAAAAAAAGCTTCAGTGAGATTGATGGTCGTTAAGGAAGGTGTATTGAATTTTATTTTAGAAAAATATGCTCAACTAACGTTGGTTTATTTTTTCATTCTATTTTTATGCTTTTCTAAGTACCCCCCAAAGAGTTATAAATCCAGCAGCAAATTTGCTGTACCCAAAAAGGACTTAAATTAAACTTTTTTATATATAAATTCCATGCAAAAGCTCCCAATTTGTACAGTTAAACGTGCATGTTCAGTATTAAATTAAAAATGCAATAAATAAATGAAATTATTGAACAAATTAATTTTCTATTGAACTTCATAATTACTGCGAGAAAAGTTCGTGATTCCAAAAGTTTTTCTCCTGGGCAATTGGTGGAGTCGCCAGGAAGTTTCGGGTGAAAATTACTGAGGAAGGGAACCGTGAGGAAAAGATGGAAAATTTGTTGATTTAATAAAAAGGAAATTATGCTCAAAAGCCCAAAATGCACTTGACAATTTTATTTGTTTTTCAAAAGAGTAAAATTTTGAACTAAAAGGGGTTTATGGCATAAAAGTCATGCAAGAAAATGTCACATGTGCTTTTACCAAAACTTTTCTATGAAAATTTTCAGAGTCAAAACTCACAGAAATTCCCATACCCTCTTAGATACTTAACACTACCTCAAATTGAGGGGCTCCTAAGCTGCATTTGAAACATGTCATTTTTAATGTAAATGTCGCTTAAGCCAATAATTGAAAACAAGAACAACAAAGGATATGCAAATTTTAAAACATTCTGAAATTCAAGGCAAAACACCTTTAGTAACAGGAGCTTTTTCGTTTAGCTTCGTACGGAAAATGATATCCAAGATTTAAGATTTTTTTACTAAATTCCACATAAACCGAATCAATTTATAACACTGTGTCAAAAAATCTCTTACTTGTTAGGTTCAAGTTCCGCCTAACAAAAGTCCTGGACATCCTTGGATTTTCCTCTACAGGAAAATGAAAATTTACTGGCGATTTTTAGGAAGCAGCCTTGGTTTGGTCAGCTTTGCACAACATTTTGCGAACCTATGTAGGCCTCATTTTCCCCGGAAACATTACACAGGACACAAAAGTTTGCAGTTTGCACATCGTTGTTTTGATAGAATTTTAAGCTACTTGCTTTAAAAGTTTGTATTGCCAGACAAACAAAAATTTACGAACAAGTACGAACAAATGACAAAATTTTACGAACTTTTTTTGTGTGTTTACAAACATTTGCGAACAAATGTTTGTAAAAGTACAAAAAATGGTCGTCAAATGATCATTTTACGAACAATATTTTTTTGTGAAAAAAGTACAAACTTTTACGAACTTGTCTGTGGGTTATATGATTCACGAGTATTTCGTAAGTCCTCCACAGGATTTCACAAACATTTACGAATAGTTTTACAAAATATTTTTTTCTATGTATTGTAATCCTAGGATTTTCTCTGACACGTCCAATTAGTCTTACAGAACATCATTTGAACATCACTGATTGTGAAAATTACCAGTGACAAGTTTTGTTGTTAACATTTTGTTAAATGGATGTTGTTCAGCAAACTAGCGAAACTTTTTCTTAAATATGGAATAACATGTTAAACATCTTAAACATGGAATAATATGGAATAACTTAAAAATGGAATAACATGCTTTTTACAAATTCTTAACAAAATTCAGTTGGCTGCCGCCGACTTATCAATTTTGAATTATTAATTTAAATTATCAAATTATTCCGAAACAAATTTAATAGTTATCACTTGCCATGCTCATTCAACTTGAAGATGAAGGAGGATCTCAGTGGCGCAATAGGTAAGACCGTTGGCTCTTGGGCGGTGAGATTTCTGGCTCGATAAAACGTTTTCATATAAGATAAAACGTAATAAAATGCACCGCCTCTGCCTAGAAATCTTTAGGAGGACGGAAGAAGCATTCACTATAGAGATGGCGTTCCTGACCGATCTACGATCAGCAGATTCTTCCAAGACGGGGCACATTGTAATAACAAATAAAGTGTCTCGATTTGATTAATAATTAATAATTTCAGAGTAGTCTGAAAAATAAATGTTGAAATTTTGTCAAATTAACAAGAAAAATTTGTCAAAAGGATGTTCCTACAAACAGAATATAGTTTTGTAAAATCAGTAGTCAATAGATCTGATTATAAATTTGTCGAATGGACGTTTTTGTACAGAAATTATGGGAAAAAGTTTTGTCAAATTTGTAAACAACATCCTTTTGACAAAATTTTAATAAGATCCATTTCTCTGCACAGGAAAAATAATTTATAAAATTGTTCATAAATGTTGTTACGAACAATGTTTCACAAACATTGTTCGTAATATGATCACTTGATTAGCATTCTTTGTAATTTTACAAACATTTGTTCGTAAATGTTCGTAAACACGCAAAAAAAAGTTCGTAAAATTTTGTCATTTCTTCGTACATTTTTGTTTGTCTGGCAAAAATTTACCAACACATGACAAAATGAACAAATGTTTGTAAAAGTACAAAAAATGTTACGAACAATCCAATGTTTGTGAGAAAAGTACAAACTTTTACGTACCTGTTTATGGGTTATACAATTTACGAGCATTTTGTAAGTCCTCAATAGGAATTCACAAGTATTTCAAACAATTTTGCAAAATATTTTTTTCTGTGCGTTTAACAAAATTTATTTTTCAGTGTAGATCAAATCGAAAATAGTTTGAAACTTCATCATTTGCCTTTTGACAAGAATACTTCACAATTTATTATTTGTATTTTATTTATCTACACAACAAACTTCATTTTATACTGTCCAAATTTTTTTTTAAAAATACTACTGCAATATGGTGCAGCAGAAAGCTTTTATGCTCTTTTTTCTAAATCGTATCTTGAACAATTATTTTCACGATTTTAATTATTACAATAACATCCAATTGAGTAAGATATAGCTGACAAAGACTAAAAAATCGAGCAGAACGATTTCGTAATTATTTTTGGGAAAACTTCCGTCATAGTTACCAATTTGTTACTTCAAGAAAATCACGATGAGATTATGTGAGGTATTTTCTGACAGAAATTGTAATGGAAAACTGATGATATTCACCTCTTATATCATTCTTTAAATAACCTAAAATTAACATTAGAATTGCATTATTTATTTTATCTGTTCTTACACTAATTTTGATTACGTAAAAATTACGTTTTTCTGACATTAAATTTTTAATTTAATATGCAAAAGCTTTTTAGTGCCCATCGAGCACAGTTAGCTGAGAGAGGCAGGATTTTTAGTAGATTTTTGCTGAGTCGATTAGCAAAAATATGCTGACCGGTCAGCAGTTCTCGAACAAAAGGTTCTAACCAAACATATGGAAATGGCACTGCCCTCGAGTATCGTTTTAATGTTAGCATAATTCAGCTGAAAAGACATGTTTTCACTCAATGGGTCAAGTGGTAGAGCACTCACTCTATGATGCAAGTGTTCCGGGTTCGAATCTCCTTTAGGTCACCAGGAATTTTTCTGGCGTTAAAGGTGTTCGGATTGCATCCAATGAGCTGCACTGGAAAAAATAATAATGGATGTCCCGAACTCCCCTTGTGGGAAGGTCTAGCTCCTCTATGGAACGTTGTGTCACCATTATTATTATTATATTATATAATTCAGCTGAAAAGACATATGTTTTCAGTTAAATTAAAATCGTTTAGCTTTCGACGCTCGCCGAATGATAAAAACAATGACATGTTTATTCAATTTTAAGATAATATAACCTTTATCATGAAAAATGAAAATAGTTTCAATCGTTTTAAAACAAATTACGTCTTTTATATGACAATTCAGTAAATTCATGGGAAATGAATAACGAAAATCTCTCAATCGTAAAAAAAGATTACATCGAAAGCTTGAAAAGTTCAATAGATTTTATGAAAATGCTTTCATGATAAAATTTTGATTCTCAGAAAATTATTAGAAGTCAGGTGTATAATATTCCAATTTGTATGCCCTTTATTCGCTTTTGCATTCGAAGAAAAATGTCTTATAAGAGAAATAAAACTGTAAAATTATGGATGAAAAATGATTGTTAAATTTCATTGAAACAGATGCCAAAAATATTGTTTGAGCATTGAGTGCTTTTGCTCATACTGAAAGCTCGTTCTATAGAAGTTCTAAAATGAAAGTTTTGCTTCTAGGATTCTCGTCGCATTTCTAATTTCACCACAACCATTCAGCACAAGTTTCTCCAGAGATTTTTTCCCCATCACACCCCCAAATAATTTCCCCGAGAGAGAGAGAAAGATTGTGTCTCGAAGCAAGTCTCAGAGGAACTATCGTCTTGGCTTATATTGACTTTTATTGTGGAGCTGGTGACCCAAGTTCTCATCCATTTCTTGCCCTGGTGAAGTGATGAAGAGCTGGTGCAATAGGCCAATCGTGTCCCCAAGGAGACGATGCCATTGTACCAAGGGGCGGAGGGGAGGGTGGGTGAATGTCGAATAATCAAAACATACGAGTATGAAAAGGAATTTCAAAAATTCCCTCAGATGGGCGGAATAAAGTTGGAAGAAAAATGTGTGAAAGTGGGTGAGACATTTGGTCATGATTTCTTATTTGGCTCAGTTGGGGTTGGAGAATGAAGCGAGGGATTTTCATTATGGCACTGTCTGCCAACCATTGTCCACTGGGATGCTCGATCCACAGGAATTCTCTCCCAAAACCACATCCTGGGATACACTCGGAGAAAGGATTATATTGAAATTATACAATACAGTAATAAATTTTACCCCCTGCTTAGATAATTCACCTTAACACTGTTATAATCCCCCATGTGTGTCTAGGATAAAATAGAAAATCAAGCAGACTATCTATTTCACTTTGATATGATGTAAAGTTATGAAGGAAATAAAATAGGTTACCTATCATGTGTACTAAACCCGTTTTACTACAGGGGTTAGAATATTTTTTAATGATTGTAAAACAAATCTTTAGTTTATGCAGAAAAATAAACCTTAGTTCTAAAAATAAAATTTTAAAAGTATTATTCACTGACATAAGATTTCCCAAAATTATTTTTGGAAAACTTTTTATTTTCTATCTACATTAGTTTCACAAAAAGGCAAAATTAGACTTTCTGAAAATATTTCGATTGTAAAGCGGTCTAAAAACTAAAGGTTTAGCTAATTTCCCGAAGGTATCATAATCCAAAATTGCAGCCAATTCTTCTAGATTTTCAAAATCTAATGGAATATTTGTGCTTAACAATCCAACCTTGAGTCAAAGTTTTTCAATAAATCTTGACTGATAAGAAATTAGAGGGGTTAAGCCATATGGCTAAGGCCGGTTTTAGACTAGAGGTTTAGCCCAGTTCCCGAATGTCTCAAAATCTTAAATAGCGAGCAATTTTATTGCCTTTTGAGAGCCTAATAGATCATTTGTCCTTAATAATCCAATCCTAAGTTAAATTTTTCCAAAAAATCGTAATTGATAAAAAAAATTAGAGTAGTTAAGCCATATAGCTAAACCTTAAGTCTGAAGCCCGTATAAGTCTTAGGTTTGAAGCCTGTATAAAATGGTCTTCAGACTAGAGGCTTGGCCCAGTTCCCAAAAATCTCAAAATCCTGGATAGCGAGCAATTTTATTGCTTTTTGAGAATCTATAGGTCTATTATCTTCAATAATCCAATCCTAAATTAAATTTTTGCAAAAAATCGTGATTGATAAGAATTTAGAGCAGTTAAGCATTATAGCTAATACGGGCTTCAGACCTAAGGCTAAGCCATCTGGCTTAACTCCTCTAAGTCCTTATCAGGCATGATTTTTTAGGGAATTGTTATTTAGGATTAAATATTAAGGGAAAAAGATCCATTAGATTTTGAAAAATCAATAAAATTACTTTTTATTTAGATTTTTGAGACCTTCGGGAAC
Source organism: Phlebotomus papatasi (assembly GCF_024763615.1). Lineage (NCBI taxonomy): Eukaryota > Metazoa > Arthropoda > Insecta > Diptera > Psychodidae > Phlebotomus > Phlebotomus papatasi. Next base: position 12,713,228 of record NC_077224.1, on the reverse strand, counting down.
TGGGATAAACCTCCAATCTGAAGCTGGCATAATTCCTAAGTCTGAAGCTCGCATAAAGCTTTGAAAAGGGGTAAAACTCAATATGAGATTTGCATTTCGAAAGAGATATTTCGAATCAAAATATTGATGACTTTGTTATGAGCCTTAGAATAATAAAATTTAAAAAAAAAATCTTCAATTTTAAGATGAAAAGGGTAATAATTTTTTAAAGTTAAGTATTTTTTATCAAAACTAAATTTTTCGACCCCAGGTAAAACAAAATTTGCTCTATTTAAGAGGAATAAACTGGAATGAACACTGAACTTCAGATAAGTAAAATGACTCTATAGCTTCTTTATAGATCAAATAAAACTTTTTTTTAATAAATAAATTTTACAATTATCTTGAATCTTTCAAAAAAGCTTGAAAACTTTATATTAATCTTATAATTGAATTGAATTTGTTGTTGAGTTTGTTTCTGTCTTCTATTTTTGTCTTCAGCGTCTAGAACCAGGAATAGAATTAGGTCAGACCAAAAGTCAGTTTCATTTTCGATGTAATAAAACTCCTTTTTCAGTTAATAAATTTGACTTTAAAACATTTTGGGCATTTGGTTTTTGGATTTATAAGCGAATAAGGATTAGGCTTTTGCATAAAATTTCTCTCTTTCCTTCACTTTCATGCATTTTTTCTTAAAGTTTTTTGCTACTAATCCACAATTTACGGATTAATTTTGACAAGGAATATCTTTTTGCATAGTGCCGGCCAAAATACTGAAATCCAAAATACCGAAGTCCAAAATCCCGAAGTCCAAAATCCCGAAAGCCAAAATCCCGAAAGCTAAAATCCCGAAAGTAAAAATCCTGAAAGTCAAAATCACGAAAGCCAAAATTCCGAATTTTGGCTTTCGATTTTAGGGTGTTTCGGTATTAATTCTATACCATTTCTGTTTTGATTTTAAGGTGTTTCAGGATTGATTCCATTCTATTTTGGTAATGGATTGAGGATATTTTGGTTATGATTCTTCCTAATTACGGTATTGAATTTAGTGTGGCTCGGTATTGATTTTATCAAACTGAGGTATAGATTCTACAATATTATGGTATCGGTTCTATCTTATTAAGGTATTCATCCTTTCCTATCGGTACAATCAATACCGCAATGAGATAGAATCAACATCGGAGCATCCTAAAATCGATACCAGAACGAGATATTAAAAATACTGTATTTTCTTAAAATTAATACCAAAATGGGATAGAATCAATACCGATACACTGCAAAATCAATACTCAAATGGGATAGTATCAATCTATCAATACCGAAACACCCTAAAGATCAATACCAAAATAGGATAAAATTAATATAGATATATCCTAAAATAAATATCAAAATGGGATAGAATCAATACCGAAATACCCTAAAAATCAATACCATAATGGGATAAAATCAATTAAGAGGAAACAAGAGCGTTTCCTCTTAAAAAATAAATTTTACAAATTTGTTACCAAAATGTACTAAATTAATCCCATTATTTCTTGATTCAGTTCAAGAAATCAAAATCAATCCAAATTGTTTCAAGAAAATTTGGTATAATTTTTTTTTTATTAAAATAGTGGTGTTAAAATAAATACCACGAATATTGAATTTGGAAACTTCAAAATTGTTCTCTGTGTAGCCGTAAATCAATCATTTAACCCTGTAAGGACGATTGGGTCACTCGTAACCCATAGAGAAAATTAGTTTTTTTTTTAACTACAGAAGCATAGAAAAAAATAGCCATTATGAAGCTTGGGACCGTGCAAAGCATGGGCACTTTCCTTTAAGTTGTAATCATTTTAACAATACGGGTTCGAGATCTTGGGGTATGGAAGTTTATGAGATTATTTTCCAGGCCAAAAGAAAGTTCTTTTTTTCTAATGTTTGTACGTAATCGTGAAGTATAAGGTAATAGGAATCTAGGATATTTTTTGGAAAACTCCAACTATTTGCTATATAGTAAATAATTAAGCTCAAAAGTGACGAATTTTCCAATGACCGCACTGATAAATGATTTTTTATTATTTTTTTTTTATATTTCCAATTTTTTTAAGCAAAACCCTCTTGGGAATAGAAGGTACACTACTCATACATAATATTTTTTATTAGAGTAAAAATTATCATTCATTGGTATTGGTATTGGAAAACTCCTCAGATGATAGATGTATTTTTCAGCAAATACAGTAGAGTCTCCTAAATTCGAACGCTCGGGGGGTATTTTTGACATTTCTCACCTCCCAAATTCGAAAGATTTTTTCAAAACCATCGAAATTTATGTGAGATTAAATTGTACTTTGAATTAAATTCCCGTACTTTCTCACGAGTTTTAGTGGTAACATACTTCCTTTTCATTTTACACGATAGTATGCAAACATTCAGGAAGAAGTACATAAATATGATTTTCAATAATCCAAAATACAAATTTTTTAACATAACCCCACAATTGACATTTTGAATCCAACGTCGTTCGAATTAGAGAGATTCAGATTTAAGAGATTCTGCTCTATACATAGGGTTTGAATTTAAGCATAACTCCTGACCAATGAATTTTTCTGAGTGTACTGGTAAGAGACACAGGAAATCTCATAGAAGATGCTTAGAATGGTAGGTCTGGGCGTAAATCAAATGAGAAAAGCACTTTTTTCCCAACTCAAACAATTTCGCCGTTTATCTCAGTGGTACACTATCTTTGTGTCCACCTCTGCAATCTCCAAACATTGAAATTGCGTTAGAACAGCAACAAAAGGTCAATCCATGCTGTTCTTCCCTGGCGCATCTCCCTGGATATACGGCGAGACATTTAATGAATTTCCCAAGCACCAAGCCAGAGTCTCAAGTCATTGAGACAAATCCAAGAAAAAGAACACATTTAATTGTTAAATTGAAACTTTATTTACACCTGGTTCTCTGGCTCAAAAAAAGGGCCGTCCATTGGAGAGTTCTATGTCCCCAAAGGAGATTGAAAGCTTTCTATTTTGTGAATCTTGAAGCCGAAAATTGAGGTGTTTATTGTAGGAATATTTCATGAGGTAAAATGTTCAAAATTTAATCCTACAAGCGCAGTTCAACAGCAACAAAATGTTATTTGCTTTTAATTAATATTGAGCCTTTTATCACAGTGAAATTACAACCGCATAGTGTGTACAGTGTGTGGCATTTTCGCTTATTAACCCTAAACATTACAATTACAGAATATCCCCCTATCAAAAAAAAATGTTTCCTATATACAATTTACGCTGCTTTTCGCAAATTATTGCAACATGAGATGCTGCAACAAAGCTCATTTAGCATATTGGGCAATTGTGCTGGCATTTCACCAGATCACTGACTATCAATTAAATTGGTTAATCGAAAATCATCTGTAAATTCTGGGTTCAATTTGGAGAGGTGTTTTGCTGGTGTGGGTGATTGGAGCCGGGGGGCTGGGGGAGGTATTCATATATAATAAATTAATTTATGTAATACTAAACACAAACTAATAAATATGGCTAATTTAGCGAGTTATCCGACGGGAGGTTGTACACAAACGGAGCCAGGGAATTTCCCAGTTGAACTTTGTACTCCTGAAATGCTCGTTTTGATTGCTGCAATAGATATACAATTTCCAATTTAATTGGTTTAATTTATTCCAGTATATTGTATAGTATAATATTTTCCTTACCGCATCAGCCTCCAGCTTCTCAAGTTGATACACCCGTTGCAAACCCCGGAAATTTCGACCAAGAATCCTTCCAAATTCTCTTCGTGATAGACGCATTCTTTCAGTTGTTGTAGTTGTTGTTGCGTTCGGTTCACTAGTTGTTTGCTCAACAGCAAGAATTGGCTAAAGAATTAGAGAGAAAATATTTGTAGGAAAATTTTAAATGTCAGAGAAAGTCTAGATAGTAGATAGATAGATAGTAGATAGAAAGTATTTAACTCGCAGACCATTAAAAGATTTTGAAATAATCTCTTCTATTGATGCGGTCGTAATCGTCGCGTTGGTTGGATCAGCAACTGTACTAACTGCATTTACTTTGTGTCTGCATTCGATGTAAGTGATGTATCGCCACGACGCGTTTGGAGAGAATGCAGACTAGACACAAAGTAAATGCACTTAGCACAGTTGCTGATCCACCAGTCGCCGCGACGATATGTAGGCTTTAGTTACAAAGCTTAACTTCTATATTGTCAAAATATTATGCTTTTAATAATATGAGTGCTATTGAGAAAAATTCTCTTTAAAGCACAAAGGATTTGTAAGTAGTTTAAGATAGGGTTAGAGTCCACCGCCGTCTTATCGCTGGTATGTGTGCCAAATCTCGGCATAGTTGCATGCAAGCGCTAAAGTCTCAAGTTTGAAATGTAATATTTTTAATACAAATTGATTTTTTTGTTACTTTTTTACAAGGAGTGTTGCATGGAACCTTGTAGACAGTTTATCGTCTTTATTTTCTCTAAAATCATTCTTTATATATTTTAAAATGAATAAAAATTTAGAAATAATATTGGTGGCCTATTCCGGTCATCTTCATTCTCATAGTTTCTTGTCCTTCTGGAATTCTTCCAATGACTATTTCAGATTATCTTGCTCGTCGAAGCGATATTTTTTAAATTATTTTTTTGCATTGTATAATATCTAGAGTATGTAAAAACTAAAAATTCATGGAAATTTGAAGAACAAAAAATGTGGCCGGTCTTGCAAGCTGGCCGGAATTTGGTACACTTACCCTAAATCTTCAATCTAAAAAACGTCTTATCCAGGATTCATACTAGAGGTTTAACCACATTTAAGAAATTTTCCCAATTTTTAATAGCGAAATGGATTACTATAGCCCTTAGTATACTAAACCACAATTTCCCTAAAAATCGTCCCTTATAAGGGTTTCAGATTTATGGATTAGACGTAGGGCATAACTTTTCTAATTTCTCTTATACCGGCTTCAGACTTAAGGCTGAGCCATATGGCTCAACCGGTCGCACCCAAAATCCCGAAAGCCAAAATCCCGATCGACAAAATCCCGAAAAGGCCAACATCCCGAAAGCCAAAATTCCGAATGTTTAAAATCTTGAAAGGGATGAAATTATATGGAAGAAAATGTTTAGAATAATTTTCCAAGTTACAAGATTTCCCTTTGCCTCCAAAAAGCGCGGGTACAATCGTAGGAGTAGATATAACACTTTTAAGAATTCGGGATTTTGGACCATTCAGGATTTTAGCTTTCGGAATTTTGACCGGGACCATGGACTTAACGTCTAGTCTGAAGCCCGCTTTAGTCAAGATTTATTTGTTGAAGAAGTTTGATTAAAAATTAGGTTTTTAAAGCAATTGACCTATTAGGTTCTGTAACCAAGCAAAATTGATTGCTGTTTAAGATTTTATTTGAGATATTCGAGAATTACTAGTCTGAAGACCGCTTTATAAAAAATCAGAGGAGTTTAACCACACTGTTCTCCCATAGGGGGAAGTGGGGCAACTTTGAAAGTGGGGTATCTTTGAAATTGGGATTTTTCACCTATTTTTAAATAAAATTGAGCCTTATCGTGATATAATTTAGCTTCTCAATCTGTTTGTGTACCAAAATTATATCTCGATTAGGCTCAGTTTTATTTAAAGATAGATAAAAAAAAAATCCAAATTTCAAAAGTGTCCCACTTTCAAAGGTGCCCCACCTCCCCCTAAGCCTCAAACAGACGTAGGGGGAAGTGGGGCACCTTTGAATTGGGGCAGCTTTGAAATTGGGCTTTTTTCTCCTATTTTTAAATGAAACTGGACATTATTATGATATAATTTAGCTCAACAAACCAATTGCGAAGCTAAATACATCATGATAAGCCTGAATTTCATTTGAAAATAGGAGAAAAAAGCTCAATTTCAAAGCTGCCCCAATTCAAAGGTGCCCACTTCCCCCTAGTCTCATCGTCGAGAATATTTAGGTCATAAATTGCAGGCTAAAGGATGCAGTCCAAACTATCTTATTTGCTGGATATACGACAAAAGTCAATTATTCACAAGAATCGCCGAAACTGTCTAATACGGGCTTCAGACCTAAGGCTTAGACATACGGCTTAACTGCTCTAATTGCTCATCAATCACGATTGTTTCGAAAAATTTATAAGTTAGGATTAGATTATTATTATTGGTAAGTACCCTATTTTGTTCTCAAAAGCAATAAATTTGCTCGCTATTTACGATTTTGAGACTTTCGGGAACTAGGCTAAAGGTTTGGTTTGAAGACCGCTTAAGTCTTGAGATGATTATGTGCTGGACATACCTCCTACTCAATCTGACAGAAAGCTTAACAAAAATTGCTCTCTCTCTCAAAAAAATATTAGGAATATCTAGAAGGGCTTGGCTAATTTTTATTAAATTTGGTTGCATCAAAAAGATTCAAATATTCTGAATTAGAAATTTGAGAACAGTTTCTAGCGCTACACACGGGGGAAAGCAATGCCATCATGCGGGAGAAAAGGTTGTCAATGTCAGTTTTCAGATTCCTACAACTCGTTTGTTTTCCTTTAGCAGTAAAAATCAAGATAAAAATAGTGAAAACTTGTAAAAATTATTAACCCTCTAACGGTGTTTTCTTTAATATGCGAAAAAAGTTCTAAAACAATGTTTTCTAGGATAATTATGGTCCAATAAAGTCGGAAAAACCATCCATTCTTCATTGTCTCTTTTAGTTTGGTCGTTAGGTGAGAAAATATAAAAAAAACTTCTGAAACTCTTTGCTTCTAAAATTCACATTTTTAGTTTTTTCAAATTTTTTAAATAAAATATACAAAGTAGAATGACATATAAAATTTCAGTAAAAAATAAATTTATTTTAGTCAGATAACTTTAAATCGGTATTTTTATGGAAATCGGAAATGAGTTTTATTGCACAAATATTTTTTGTTGCTTTTTCTCTGACCTGTCACACAAAACTGGGAATAGCAACAAAACGAAGAGTCAAAATGAGTTCAAACTTTCAAAAGATGTTTATAAGACTATTACCGAGGACACTATAGCACTTTTAAATGAATAAAACCTTTATTGTCGCTGTAAATGTTATTTTTGTGAAGACCGTCTGGAGGAGGTCTTACCCGTTAGAGAGTTAAAAATTTTCCAGATTATACTGCATTTAAATTTTTCTAAAGAATAACAAAGTATAAAATCGAATGCCAGTGAAATATAATACTTGAAATCAACTGAAGCACAACTTTACGTATTGTACTCACGGTTACAATAGAAAAAAGAAAATTTCTAGGAACTTTTTTTTTAAATTCAAGTAGAATTTTTTTTTTAATTTTCAATAAATAAGAGAAATTGGATCAAAATTCAGATCGAAAATTTCAAAAGTCAATATTTTCTAAAATCGAAGAGAGTAAAGGCTTTAAATTTTTACCCTAGATAACTTTTATGAACCTTCTTAAATGAGCAAAGTTAGAAGTCATTAGAAGAAGGAATATAGAAAATAAAAAATGTTTAAATTTTGTACTCTACACTCTACATATTTTTAGAATACTATCCTTAAAGAAAATGTCAATACTAATTAATAAAGAACAGTGGGAGATGGAGCCACATTAAAAATCAATTTTTTCGCATTTTTAAAAAGGAAGCTGGACCTATCCATAATTAAATTTAAATTCACAATTATTTTATATATTTTAATTATATTAAATTAAAGCCCAATTTTCTTTTGAAATATATATTTAAAAAATAGCGTTTTCAATGTAGCCCGACTTCCCTCCTGACCTTATTATAAATCAATTAAGGTTCCTCGTGAAAAAATAAAATATTATTTTTACAAATTTTCCCGCAGTCTCCCATCACTCAAAAAAATATTTTCAAACATTCTGATAATATTTTAAATAAACTTATTTTCAAATAGTTTAGGTAACATTAGGGGAGACTGGGGCAAAAAGTCACAAATCGAAAATTTTAAAATTCAATATATGCCAAGATAAATAAGATAGCGGTTTAAATTTTTTCCATAGATAGCCTCCATAGGTCTTCTTCAATGTCGTAAGTTTCTTAGAATTCGAACAAGGAATTTAGAAAATAAAAAAAATATCGAAATTTTTAGCCCTATTTTTGAAATATTTCCCGTGCAGAAGATACCAATTATTAGCTACTTATATTAAATTTGATACACTGGATTTCCCAAATTATCTGGATATTCTTTGAATACGAATCCGCTATCTATTTTAGAATTTTACAAAGATTCTTTTCTCCAGAAATCCTTTTATTAAAAACGACCACTTGGGGTAAAAAGTAACAAAAGCTATGGAGTAAAAAGTAACAAGAACCGAAATAATTTCTGATGTCCCACGGCAAAAAGAAACGTCAATGCTATGTGTCGCCGCTTGTTGTTTGCATTGGTCAAACAATTTGCAGTCTTTTGTGTGTTTTTTGTAAAATAGCTTAAAATGCGCTTTTCACGCTCAGATAGAGAAAACGGTGTTTTACAAAGGTGTAGTAGAATAAATTTCCTATGAAAATATGTAACCTAACACGAAGTTGTAGAGCGGTAAATTTCCTATAAAATTGTGCTAATTAGAAATTTTGAAGGTGCTAGGGTAGCTTGTAAAAAAAATAAAATATCCGTTTTGTGACTTTTTGCCCCAGTCTCTCCTAATTATATCTTTATAATTTATATGTCAGCCGTGAGTCTCATTAAATGGTATGTTACATTCAAAATTCATTATATAGATTAGACTGGCGCTAACATAAAATTTCAATAAAATTAAGAGAAAAAAAACAGAATTGATTAAAAAGAATATTAAATAAAAGTTTTTGTCTTCGATTTTTTGACAAATAAATTTGCATTTCTTGCCAATAAATTTTTCAAAATTGATCAAAAATTTCTTTAAGTCTTGCCTTAGTTATAAAGATGATTCATAACTTCATAATTTATATTCTGCTATGAATATAAAATTAATTTCAGCTGTAAATTGTTGTTTTTTTTTAATCGTTTGATGTTTTGATATCTTATGTAAACTACATATAAAATACTGATTGTGACAAAAAGACTTAAACGAAATTTTAACAGTCGGCTTCGTGTGATCTTTAAATTCGATTGTAGCCATTCTAGCACACCTAATGATGAGGTTTCAAACAGCTTATGTTCTAATGATTTTAATATTTAATTGTATAGCCTTAATAATCTTTTAATTTTCAATGAAATAAATATGGGTTTGAAGTTTCAGATGACAAATTATACATATATTACAGTTCAAAAAAATGTAGGGGAAAGTGGCCTGCCCATGGGCGTACCCAGCAAGCGTCAAAAAAATTCAAAAACAAGCGAAAAGTAAAAAAAATATACTTATTCAGCAAAAAATTTAGTTTGACCAGTAAAAAAATCCAAATCTTTCCAAAAATGGGCCTAATTTTTCAATTCATAAAGATCGAAAATTTCATGAAAATTCTATTGCTTTTAAAGTTATAAATTTAGTCACTTCTCAAATTTGATGTTTTACTGCTCATTTGTAGAGGGTCAATACAAAAATGAACTTATAAAAACTCAAAAACTATTAAAAGCCCAATGGCCTCATATTAAAATTTTAATGTGCAAGTGTGATAACACAGTAATAGGAAATAATTTGTTTTTTTTTTGACGTTAGATTAATCCACACTGAGTCATCGTGACTTCCAAAAGTTTTTTTTTTTTTCAAAAGGACGTTTCCAAAAATTAGGTGCCAAGTTCCAAGGAGTAAAGGTTAAATAAAAATTTAAAAGAAATGCAGTTCAAATGTTTTATTTATACATACTTAAGGGCTTTAATTGAAATAATTTAATTACGTTGACAAAAATGAAAAAAACGTGCTGTTATTAGGCTGCGTGATCCATGTAACCCTTTAAGGGGTTACGTAGGTGAAACTGACCAAAAAAAGCACATTTTCTCTAATGTTTTTACAACATAATAGAAAGTTTATTTAATTCAAGCTCTTAGGCATACAGAAGCACAACATTTAAAGTATATTTTCTGAAATTTTCTTTTAAAAATTCAGCTGTAGGGATCTGATTTTCGGAATACGGAGACCTTTTTGAAAAAAAATTACTTTACGATGGACAACATTTCTTGACATAAATTCATCCGAAATTTAAAAACCAAATATTTCCTGTTAGGTAATGAGTCGAACCAGTCCTTGACCATCAGCATCATTGTCATTTTCAACAGCATATCCCTATTGCAGTTGCGTCCTTGAACGAATGGCATTTTTGAAGTATTAGGTGAGATTCTTAACAATCTCACCTACTATAATCCTAACAAAATTTCATGTCGTCCGATCGACCTCAAATTTGGCCAAAATGTGTTTCAGCACTTCCTGATCACGAATATATATGTGGGTAATTTACGTTCCCGGCCGGCCGGCCGGCCGGCCGGCCGCTCTTTGGAGCTTAATAGCTCCTAAACTAAAAAAGATATCGACTTGCGGTTTTCGGCAAAGGTTATATATCGGGTGAAAATTGCAACTTGGTGCATAGACCCCCCACCCCCCACCCCTCCTTCCGCCATTTTGAAGACCCCCCTTTTTTTGTTTTCTCAATAGCTCCGCCCCTATGGCATTCAGCGGACTCAAATTTTAGTATGTTATAGCTGGGCCTTAGAGCTTTCCATCAATACCAAACTTAAGGTCCCCCGACCCCCCTGACCCGAGCTATAAGGGTCCAATAAAAATTTCTTAAAATGGCCATAACTCCGGTTCTAATTGTCAGAATTTAAAGAGTGAGGGCTTTTTGGAAAGCTCTCGTGAAATGCGACTTCCCCTTCTAACATCGCAAGTTCATAAAACCACCGCTAGGGGCGCTATTATTAAAAAGAAATTTTTTAAATCTTAAAAGTTAAATAACTCAAAAATTCCTTATGCAATCGGGCTGAAATTTTAGTATGTTGTAGCCGTTGATTATACCTATCAAACAAAAAAAACCTTAAGTCGATCCATAACCCCTGACCCGAGCTATAAGGGGTCAAAGTTCGAACATTGACCGGCCTCTATCTCCGGTTCTAATTAACATAGCGACCTAAATTTTACCTTTTTGGTTTCGTCTCGATGAGCACTTTCAGATGGAAGTTCAAAAAGTCACCACAGGTGGCGCTGTGATAGCGTCAAAATTCATCGAAATTCAAAGTCACTTTTCTCAAAAACGGCATTGTGCAAGTTAATGAAATTTTAGTATGTTATAGTCCAGTCTAGGACGTTTCCAAAATGGTGCGTATGCGTGCTGTGGTTTCAATAGAACCGGAGATATGAGGGGTCAAAGTTCACGAAATTCAAAAAATCATATCTCCGGTTCTATGTGACCGATTTTGATGAATGAGGGCTTAAACGAAAGATCTCACCAAATGCTACAACTTTCTAGAATGTTTGAACTTCGTGGGACCAACACCAGGGGCGCCACAGTCGAAAAACCCATTTCAATATCACATAACCTCAATTATCTCGACTGTCGCTGAACCGATTTTGATGATTACTTCAACATAATTGTAGAGCACATTTGTCTCTACATTTCGTCCATACATCATTTTCCGCTCAGACTACGCTATCACTCCGATTTTGCCGTTAAGGTGTGAAAAAATTGATTTTTCCCATAATAACGCTTTGAAATCACTCAGATGCCAATTTGACTGCCTCTACTCCACCAAGACACTTAAAATAGGGGTTTAAATGGAAAGTCCCGCAAAATACAACAATTCTTTGATTTAGTTGAAGTTCAACAAATGAACACTTGGGGCACTCTGGATGAAAAAAACGAGTTAAGAAACAAAAAACCTCGCTTATCTTGGCTTCTGAGTAATCGATGAGTTCAAGTTCTACGGCAAAATTATAGAGAACATTCTGGTCTACATTTCACCCATATAACACTTTTCTGTCAGTTCATCCAAATCCTTGATATTTTGGTTTAAATACAAAATTTGTATAATTTCACGAATTTGATTCAACATAACTGAATGGCGTCTCCCTACTTCAGCATCAAATCGAATTTGCATGCACTCCGAGTTAGCTCACGTTAAGAATCTCACCTACATAAGCCGGTTAGGATTATCTGTCCCTTTTACACCATGTTTCGTTTTATAGAATAAGTTATGATCAAGTAAACATAAAATCCTTCGTTCGAGGACTATTAGGTGAGATTCTTAATAATCTCACCTACTATAATCCTAACAAAATTTCATGTCGTCCGATCGACCTCAAACTTGGCCAAAATGTGTTTCAGCACTTCCTGATCACGAATATATATGTGGCTAATTTACGTTCCCGGCCGGCCGGCCGGCCGCTCTTTGGAGCTTAATAGCTCCTAAACTAAAAAAGATATCGACTTGCGGTTTTCGGCAAAGGTTATATATCGGATGAAAATTGCAACTTGGTGCATTGATCCCCCACCCCCCACCCCTCCTTCCGCCATTTTGAAGACCCCCCTTTTTTGTTTTCTCAATAGCTCCGCCCCTATGGCATCGAGCGGGCTCAAATTTTAGTATGTTATAGCTGGGCCTTAGAGCTTTCCATCAATACCAAACTTAAGGTCCCCCGACCCCCCTGACCCGAGCTATAAGGGTCCAAAAAAAATTTCTTAAAATGGCCATAACTCCGGTTCTAATTATCGGAATTTAAAAAATGAGGGCGTTTTGGAAAGCTCTCGTGAAATGCCACTTCCCCTTCTAACATCGCAAGTTCATAAAACCACCGCTAGGGGCGCTATTATTAAAAAGAAATTTTTTAAATCTTAAAAGTTAAATAACTCAAAAATTCCTTATGCAATCGGGCTGAAATTTTAGTATGTTGTAGCCGTTGATTATACCTATCAAACAAAAAAAACCTTAAGTCGATCTAAAACCCCTGACCCGAGCTATAAGGTGTCAAAGTTCGAACATTGACCGGCCTCTATCTCCGGTTCTAACTAACATAGCGACCTAAATTTTACCTTTTTGGTTTCGTCTCGATGAGCACTTTCAGATGGAAGTTCAAAAAGTCACCACAGGTGGCGCTGTGATAGCGTCAAAATTCATCGAAATTCAAAGTCACTTTTCTCAAAAACGGCATTGTGCAAGTTAATGAAATTTTAGTATGTTGTAGTCCAGTCTAGGACGTTTCCAAAATGGTGCGTATGTGCGCTGTGGTTTCAATAGAACCGGAGATATGAGGGGTCAAAGTTCACGAAATTCAAAAAATCATATCTCCGGTTCTATGTGACCGATTTTGATGAATGAGGGCTTAAACGAAAGATCTCACCAAATGCTACAACTTTCTAGAATATTTGAACTTCATGGGACCAACACCAGGGGCGCCACAGTCGAAAAACCAATTTCAATATCACATAACCTCAATTATCTCGACTGTCGCTGAACCGATTTTGATGATTACTTCAACATAATTGTAGAGCACATTTGTCTCTACATTTCGTCCATACATCATTTTCCGATCAGACTACGCTATCACTCAGATTTTGCCGTTTAAGTGTGAAAAAATTGATTTTTCCAATAATAACGCTTTGAAATCACTCAGATGCCAATTTGACTGCCTCTACTCCACCAAGACACTTAAAATAGGGGTTTAAATGGAAAGTCCCGCAAAGTACAACAATTCTTTGATTTAGTTGAAGTTCAACAAATGAACACTTGGGGCACTCTGGATGAAAAAACGAGTTAAGAAACAAAAAACCTCGCTTATCTTGGCTTCTGAGTAATCGATGAAGTCAAGTTCTACGGCAAAATTATAGAGAACATTCTGGTCTACATTTCACCCATATATCACTTTTCTGTCAGTTCATCCAAATCCTTGATATTTTGGTTTAAATACAAAATTTGTATAATTTCACGAATTTGATTCAAGATAACTGAATGGCGTCTCCCAACTTCAGCTCTAAATCGAATTTGCATGCACTCCGAGTTAGCTCACGTTAAGAATCTCACCTACATAAGCCGGTTAGGATTATCTGTCCCTTTTATTCATAACCTAACAGGAAATATTCGTTTTTGATATTAGAAAACATAGCTAAATGGCTGAATTTTGATTTTTTTCTTAAATTAAAATGCAGCAAATATAGTTTAAATCTTCTTCTTATGTCCAAGAACTTGAATTATTTTTTTTTTTTATTATGCTGGAAAAGAAATTTGGAAAAAAGCATTCTGTTTATTAGTCTTAAGTAAATTTCGTTAAATAAAAATGTCAAAGCTGGAAATTTTTAGAAGCATATCATTAATTCTCTAAAGACTGATAGTCCTTTTTGCCTTGAAGGGTTTCACAAAACGAAATGTTAAGACCAATGTTCCAAGCTCCAAAACACTATTTAATATTTTTGTATATGCTTATTATTATCAGAAATGAATAAAGATAGGTGTAATAGTAAAAATGTACTGTATTCTACAGATCGGAAGGGGCTTTATCAGATGTTTCACGGGTAGTTGATTCTATAGATTAAATATGAACTAACGGAATGCATCCTTGCTGTAGTTATTTGGTAAAAAGTTGCGAATAATTTCTAAAAATTAATTTTATTTTTGGCCAATAATATGGGAGACAATGCACTACTGGTCCGAAGAACACTGATGATCGTTCCTTAATCAATACCTACAAATTGGGCATAGGCTAATCTCTCGTGAAAAGTAGGACCAGTTTGTATATATAGATACTTTTTATCTCATTTTATTTTTTATGCTTTTTTTTTCAAAATAAAAATTATGTACCCGCCCCCGCCAACAAAATTTAAGACTTAGCCCCCCCTTAACTGAAATCCTGGGTACGCCCTTGTGCCTGCCTTTGAATGCGTCAGCCTTTGAATGTTCCAATTTTTCTCTTATTTCCCAAAGCTGAAATTCCATTTTGTTAATCGAAGTGAATAGAAAATAGTTAATAGTATTAACTATAGTTCACAAAATAGAATTTTCGCTTTGATAAATAATAGAAACATTGAAACATTCAAAGGCTCCCGTATTCAAAGGCAGACCACTTTCCCCTACCTAAGTTAAATTCGAGTAGGGGATGGCTTTCAGTCTTCGAACACTCCATATTTCTCCCATATCTCTTTAATGAATCTGTCCTGATTTTTTCAGGATCAATGACTTAAGACTGGATATTAACATTGCAATTTAGTCAGATTTATTAAAATAATATGGGACAAATATAAAATGTTCGAAGCCAGAGCGTATGCGTACCCTGAAAACTTTCCTCTAGATGTACGAAAAGGTAAAGACTTTAAATTTCAGAGGTGAAGAGTAAAAATTTCCCAGAATGTGTTAAAGAGTTAAATTTAGTACGACATTAGCATTTTTTTTTACCTTTTTCGTAGCAGTGTCGGAGAAACTGTTCCTCATGATGTCGTAAACGCGCGCCAAGGTGTACGAAAGGTCAGTTTTCTGTGCTTGATGGAGCTGATGAATGGTGAAAATTGACTGGAAGAAACCAAGTATCGATCTTGGGCGTCTTATCTTGGCTTTCCCTGAATTCTCATCCCTATTTTCCACTAATTGGCTTGTTACGGTGCTCACTATCAGCAGCAGCAGAACGCATTTTTTCATCATTTTCTCCTCGTTTGCCTCCAATTCACCTTCCAATTTGCAGACTCTCTCTCTAATTTATCTGCAAAGACATGGATTGCGAGATGAGACAAAGGCAGAGACTTAATTTGGTCATTCAAGTGTCTCAGCAGGTTGGATGAAAAATGTCGCGTGTGCCACGATGCGTAAAATTCCCATCGTGACGATCAATCGTCACCATTTTCGCTGTCAATGGTATTCATATCACGGTCATATCACCGCTACACGACAACGCACTTATGCAATGGCCTAGAGAGGGGCTTTCAATTCGTCAGCGTCTGTGTCATGCGGGATGGAAGTGTCGAGCATTTGCACCACAAAATGTACTCAATGGCCTTCATGGCGGGGAAAAACTGGATGGCACAAAAGCTGGTAAAAAGGCGGGAAGGTACCGGCTTCACCAAATTGATCAATTGCATTGCCAATGCATTTTTTTTTCAACTTCGCGGTCACTTGGCACGAGCACTTGAGCTTTTTTTCAGGGGCACCCACATCATCCGCATTCACTCATCAATCTCAAAAGACTTTCCCAATAAATTTATGCAATGATTAATCATAAATCTTGGAGCTTGATCGGATATCTACCAGACCATTTCTGTTCGCTTTTAATATTTCATTTCTAGATCGCATTTTATGGTTGTTTTTGTGGCGTGAGGTCATCTCAAGAGATGGTGAAGAAATTCATTTTGCAACGATCATCAACGGAAATTTGTATTCCAATCAACTGATTTTACTGCCCCAGCTTTTTTTTTTACCTAATTTCCAAATTTAAATATATAATCACGGAAAAAGGTAAAATTTGTACCATTGGATAATATTTTATTTAAAGTCGATATATTTAACGACTTAATTATTATACTGCGTTTTATTTTATATCTAACTAATTCGAGGAAAACTTATTAACTCATGCTATTATCTGTCTTTACTGCCTATGTAATTTTTGTTTACACGTGTGACTAATGAGGGATGAAAATTTTGTAACTGAGCTCCTATATTTCAGTAGAGATACTTTTTAACTCCTTGGGCAGTCTGCAGTCTAGAAGTTTATCCCAGTTCTTGAATATCTCGATATTTTTAACAAAAGCAAATCTATTGGTTTTTGAAAACCTAATTAATAGATCATTTGCCCTTGATATCCAACCCTATCGTAAGTGAATAGGGGGAAGTGGGGCACCTTTAAAAGTGGGGTATCTTTGAAATTGAGATTTTTCTCCCATGTTAAGTGAAACTGAGCCATATCAAAATGTGATTTAGCTTCTCAATATGTTTGTGCAGCTAAATTATATCACGATAAGGCTCAATTTTAATTAAAAATAGGTGAAAAATGCCAATTTCAAATTTGCCCCACTTTCAAAGGTGCCCCACTTCCCCCTAAGTGGTGAATCTTTCTGTACAAAAGTAGATCTTGAAAAAATCGAAAATCTATTTGAAGATCCAAAAAAGAGACTTTCTTACTTCTTAATACTTTCGAAAGTTGGCGGAAAAGTTACATCCTGTTCGAATTTCGAAGTACTCAAGTGTCAAAATGTGACAGTCTTCACATTTTTGTGAGGAAAAAAACAGAACAACGACGTTTATTGTTTTTGTCCCATTATTTAATCAGTCCATAATCACTGAGTAACTCTTTTTCCAGCTTTTTATTGTGATATTTGATACATTTTCCCTACCTTGTTCGAAAATTTAGTATGAAAATTCGAAATTGAATTTGAATTCTTCGAATTTCAACGACTTTTTGTGCAAATTTTTTTTTTCATTTACCTTTTATCCAAGACACTATTGGAGAATCAAAATTTACTTCTATATGGGCTCAATAAGTAGTGTCAGCGGCAAGTAATCTGATCGGCGCCGATCAGTCTCCATAATCGGCCAATCTTTTACCAACATTTTATTTAAGCTAAGAATGATTAAATAAAAAGGTAATTTTTACGTTTTTATGAAAAGCAACCAAATATTTAAGCCTCTTTTTAATTATCTGGTAACAAAACTAATATTTCTTAATTTTTCATTTATCCATAAAAAATTTTAAATTATTATTTTTTTTTAATTTTAGAAATTAACAAAATACTATTTTAATTATGGATAATAAAATCTGCTCCATTAAATTTCTATAATGTGGAAAATTCACAAATAATAGAAGTCTTAGGCACATTTGTTATTATTCGTAATATTTTTTTTAATGCTTCTATTTACTTCATATTCCATTAAGTGCTTTAGAACAATAAATTTTATTGTTTTTAAACTTATAAATTTAAATGAAATTATTTAATAAATGTTTCACAAATGATTTACCCTTCTATTTAACTGATATAGAAAAGCATATACAGTGGGACCTCGATAGAGTCAACTAATTATTTCCAGGCCTGTTGACTCCATTGGAGTACGAGAAAAATTAATTAAAATGTGATATTTTGAAAGAAAGGGATATTATTTTATGCTTGTTCTAGATTATTGATAAATTCGAAACGATAGTCGATTATTTATTCAATTAACCCATTAATTCTACACTCACTGGTCAAAAAAAAACTCATATGTATGGGCAAACGTTGAAGATTAAGGAATGTTTTTATTATAAGTATATAATGTTAAGGATAAATTACTCTCCATGTGGTAATCTTGGAGTCCACCCACGATGTTAAGGAAAGGAAATGGTGTTCTAAAATTTTTATATTTTTTTTTAGGGGAGCTCCGGTAGATACTTAATTATTAAAAATTCTGATGCAATTAATATTATTAACTAGAATTTCTTTTAAGCGTTTAGTGAATAAAAGACGAGATTGAAAGTTCTTTTCGATATGCCATGACTGTAAACTTCTAAAAACTTTTATAGTCGTTTATCATGTATATTTTTTAAACAAGTAATTTCTTTAAAAAGTTTGAATAAATTTCGAAAAAGTTTTTTCGCTATGTTGTATTCAAAAAATCTATCATCCTATACGTTTTTCTTTATATTACAAATTTCCTTACATTACGCTCATAGGTCTAATCAAAAAATCTTAAGGCAAGAGAGAAAAGACAAGTGAACTTTAAATCGGTCAAAACGCTTAAAATCACGAAAAGAAAATTATTTTGTTGGAAAATGATTAGACGATTAATATACAAATCTTATCATAAAATTTACCATGTAAATGTTTTTCTTGTGTTAAAAACGTTACATTGATACACCAAAACATTGACTTTAATTTAGAAAAAATCATAATAAAATCATATAATATTATTAGTTCAATAATAAAGGAAAAATTAACTCTATCGGAGTCAATTTAGGTCCAAGTTGCCTCTATCGGAGTCCGTAGAGTAAAAAAATAGCTGTTGACTCTATTGGAGATTGTCTCTATCGGGAGTTGACTCTATCGAGGTCCCACTGTGGTTTAGAAAACAACGTTTATTGTACTAGTCTTACTAATAGATAATTTTTCAATTTTACTTTTCAAGCCCAAGAAGAGATAGAGGTAGGATAAAATTGATATATGACTTTTTCGCATCTTTCTAAAAGAAACTTGGGCTTAATGTAATGTAATTTAGCTCTACAAATCAATTGTAGAACTAAATAATATAATTGTAATACCCCAACTTTCTTTAGAAAATTGCGAAAAAATAGTACTGTAGATTCGGTTGACTTTGCCCCCTACTGTTCGTAAACTTTTCTTTAATTCTAATGTTTAAGCAGGAGCCTATCAAGCCTAATAAAAAGTGAAGCTATTTTTCACTTTTCCTTGTAAAAATTTTACAGATCTTGCACCGCGACTTAAACAAATTTGCTCGTAGTTCTTGTATAATTTTGGCGAACATTATGAAATATGTATATTTAGATAGCTTTTAATGGATGATTTCGAAATATATCAGACTGATAAGTCAATTCTCTTTAGGAAAAAACTTGCCAATAGTCTTCAGTGCCTCTATGCAAAAACGTGTGGAAAAATGAAATATCGAGAGGCCCCTGGCTTAATAATGGTCCTTACCAATCAGGCTTGGTAGATTGGATCGGTAAAGACCATCCTTAAGTCCTAGAATTAAAGAAAAGATTACGAACATGAGGGGGGCAAAATCATTAGCATCTACAATAAAGGAAAAATTAAAGGCTTAAGGATGTTGGATATCAGGAATTAAATGAAATGACTAGGTTTTATTAGATAATTATCAAATTTGTCAATATATCCATCATTCACGTCTCTTAACCCATTCCTTACCATGGTATTATACATCATACGTAAATTGAGTGATATTTTAGATTATTTATTCCTGGGCAATTGATATTCGAATTTCTGTAGGGAATGGATTTTTAGTTACTTTATTCCTTCAATTACGTGGAAAAATAGTCCGACAGAGATGTGAATACATTTTGTTGTTCTTTTCCCGCTTTGCGGAAAGTCATGCAAAATTTTTGCTCAAAATGGCAGATGGAAAGTTCGACATCGCGTCGAATTTGTTAAAATTGGCCTTCATCATCTTTCCTCATTTTAATTCTGATTGCCGATGTCTTTTCTTGGATAGTCACTCTATCTAAATCAATAGAGTTTGTAATGAATTAATATACAGAATTTAAATTTAGTGACCGTTAAAACGTGTGTTTGACAGAGGCTCCCTGCGCCCCCATGAAAGGTATTTTTTTTTCTTTTCAAAAAAGAAATCATCTATTAAAGTGTATATAACTAATTCCAAATTATGAACATCCTATCTCATGTATTTCTAGTACATTGACTAAATGGGTTAAGGTCCTCCAAGGGTTGAAAGTCTTCGATTGTTAGAGGCCAAATGAACATTTTGCTTCTAACAGTGTTACTTTTCAGTGGAAAAAGGTCTTATCCACCGAAACTTGATTGTAAAACTATGCTTTCTGTTTAGTATGGTTATGTCCTGATGGTTTTGTCTCAAAATCGTATTCGTAAGTGACTTTGGGTACAAATTCAGAATTATAAGACACGATTCAGGTCATTTTGTTTACTGAAGGAGAAAGGTACTTTCTAGAGAGAAAAATAAAGTCCTTCTGCTAATGTGCGCAGAAATCTAATAAGTTCACGTGGTAGATCCCCGTCTTGGCGACTTAACACGACAGGTCACGAAGTGCTCGCGACTGTATTTTTCAGTGATTTCCACATTATTTTAAATAACTTTTTTAAATGTTGACCAATTAGGATAAAACTAGGCATTTCGGAAAGGTTTTGGAATTCTCTATAACTTTTCCAATGATCTTATGTTCGGAAGTTTCAAGGATCACAAAAAGGGAAGAAGTTCTGTTAATTTGGAAGGAATCAGAATTTTATTGATAAATATTTCTGGTTTTCACTAATTTCTTTAGTGTAAGGATGGGCACTATCGAATAAAGAATTTAACATAAACTACAAAAGGTGACTTCTAGAAACTTGTTGAGTGAACTATATTAATGGATTAGCCTTTGAACCTAAAGTATATAGCCGATCAGTTTATTATTTTCAAAGATTTGTTGATTTAATTAACTGCTGTTTTGTACCTCTTCACTCCAATTGCGCAGCACTAAATTCAAGTTTCAATATTTCATTTAATAATAAATTGTGCAAATAATGTTTTAATAATAGATTCAATTGCATGTTTTCCTATTAGGGTGTGATATAACTCTTTATATTGCTGTTAATATATTCTCTTCTGAGTGTGAAAATGGTTCTTAAAAGCATAAATTCATTCTCTATTGCACTTTTTTATCACAATAGTGAACCCACTAGAAAATTTAGTGAGAATTTTTACTACCAGTCATAAAGTTTGCATGAAAAGCTTTTTGTTCCCGGAAAACGAGTAACTTTTAAAGTCAGATATAATGAAGTTTCTTGCTTCTTATACCTATTTCTTCAACCTTTTTACTGCACAACGTCTTTTTTTTTTTAAATTCACTGTGATTTTAGTCTCTTAACAAGATGCTATTTATGACAGCTCTTCACATAATTATTTTTTGTAGGAGGAAAAAAATTAAAGAGCTTTCAAATACAAAGATGTTGTAAGTTACTTTTTACTGAGATTCATTTCATTTGTTCAATTGCCTTTCGAGTGTTATGAAATTAATATTAGTCTTTCCAATTTAGCTTTTATGAATAAAAATAAATCAAGCATAATTCATGCAAATCTCGTCGCGATCTTAAACTTTAAGGTCATAGTAGATACCGAAGAGCTTTTATAAATTGACCAATTATTTTAGTGACGTTTTTGAGTAAATATCAAGGTTGTTCATGCTTTTTATAATATAATTCTGAGAAATTTTCCATGAATTTTCTATTCAACAAAGCTACTCAAAATTTTCCTGTCGATATTGAATAATTCCTTCCAACTAGCACAGGTTTGCCTTTCAATCAATTTCCCATTCACAATATTGCATCGATATTTGTCTTCACCTCAACATGCAATTTTCGTTGATTTTCCATGCAAAGACCCCATAACATATCGTGCAAATCTGTTCAAGTTTTTCCCCTGAGCTCTAGAATGTTTCCTTGAGCCACTTTTGTATTCTGATGAGGGGGCAGAAAAAACATAAATGGTGAAATACCAATTAATTAAACCAATTCAGAGACTATTTAAGTGCAATTTGGCATGGTTTGGAAAATGAATTGGGTGTCACCAGAGTCATAAATTCATTTTTTGGACTACAATCACCTTTGAGGCAGCACAAAAAAAAGTACAAGTAATCGACCAAGACCAAGCCGAAAGTGAAAGCTTCCCACATTGTATGCTTCACACTGTAATAACCAAACCACTTACTTGCTCATTGAGATATTATGTCACACTCAAATTTTATCAATAAATCTTTTCATCTCATTAGCGTGTCCCATGTTAAAAGATCAATTGACTTACTAGAGAAATTTGTCCGACTGACCCAAAGACATTCGACGCAGCGATGGGTGAATTGTTTACACTTTTATGTAAACTTTAGTGTAAATATTGTTTCATTTCATTCACGAATAATGAAAATTCTCAAAGTGAGAATTTATTGGAAATATTATGAGGTTACATGACTCTAAATATGCTATTAACTGATGAAAGACTGTTAGAAATCTTGAGGTTATGTCAGCGAATGAAATGAGGTTAAGTGAGGTTAGGAGTTAGGATTAGGTGAGAACTCAATACTTATTTAGGGCAAATTCTGATCTTCAACAATAATCTATATTAAAAAAATAAATAAATATCGCAAATCAATTTGTGAGGTTATGTCGGTTATGTGAACAAATGAAATGAGGTTAGAAAGGGTTATAAAATCAACACCTAGTGGAATGTAGGCATGGTTCGCACAGAGTGAACCTTCAAACGATGCGAATTTTCTCTTTGTTTGCAAAGAGCTAGGTCATCACATCTTACCCATACGATAGTTGATTATTAACCTTACAAGACAAGACGAGAAATGGTAAACCAGCTCTTTGCAAACAAAAAGAAAATTCGCATCGTTTGAAGGTTCACTCTTTGCGAACCTTGCCCACATTCCCCTAATAGTTTAGAATTAGAATAAAAATTTTCATTCAGAAATTTCAATGCAGAATTTAGAGGTTAGATCAATGAATAAAGTGAGGTTAGAAACGAAAATAGGTCAAGTAAATTAGACCTAGGAGCTTATGGACAGCAAATATTACAATAATTCTGAGCGTAAGGTAAGACATACACCTCGCAATCATTTTTGATTGGCTCACGACCGATAGAACGACAAGATGAGCCCATAGAGGAAAGTCTAAGAAGATTACCAAAATTCCTCTTATAGACTTTTAATTGTTTTCTTGTAGGAAATCACATAAGTTAAAGTGCCATCGAGTAGACCGGTTCCTCGACTCGACCGGTGGTCAATATTTGAATGTTTTAATGGTGAATTTCTATAAAATTGTCACTGATTCGTATTTATTTATGGAATAATTGACCTATTAATGTTAGATCATACGCCAAATATTAGTGCAAATATAAATAAATTGAATAAATAAGTCTAACGGTCGAATTGAGGAACCAGTCGACTTGAGGGCACTTTACTTTATAAAATCGTAATAATATTGTTCACTGATCCAGCAATGATTGAAGATTTTTCTTAAGAACGAAAAAAGCTAGGTTTTACTTAAAAAGGGCAAAGTAAAATTATGAAATCATGGCGATAACGACAAATTGAGGTTAGAGAACGTATAGATGAGATTTGACAAATAAATTTAATAATTTTAAGGCCTCTACGCATTTAACGCAATATTTGTCAAAAATTGCATTTTTGAAAGAATTATGACGTTTATTCAAAAATTCAATTTCAAATTTGATTTTATCAAAAATTTATTTTTTGACGAAAATTGCTCCTAAAGGTCTCTACACATTAGAAGTAATTTTCGTAATAAATCACTTTTTTGACAGAATTTTGACGTTTTCACCTACAGCTGCGCAGACAATTTCCATCAAAGCCTGATTTTGACGAAAATTACTTCGAATGTGTAATTACCTTAATGTACAAGGGCCGAGGCTTTTTTACATAGAATTTTGCAGTTTAATTACTAAATTTAGAAAGTTCATCACAGTATCTTTAAGAAATCTCTTGATTTGTATTATAAACACAACCGATTCTAATATAAAGCAAGAGTACACGCTGGTGATCATTAGATGGTTTTTATTTTATTCCGAGGAAAAGTTCTTTATATCCGCCATCACCGGACTGTCCATTTAACTTAAAATCAAGATCCCAAAAGCCCAAAATAACCTCACTTTTATTTCTATCATATGCATAAACAGACAAATTTGTATGTAGTGGCAAATTTTAAAATGCTGCCCCGGTTTACTCAGCTACGTACAAAATTTGTCCACCTTCATACGCCTTATTTTCACCGTAAATACTACACCCTGATGCAAAATATTTACATCAATATTTAGACAGAACATTCATCTACTTGCTTTAACAATTTGTATGAGGTATCATGCATTTTAAGACCAATTTCATACTATTTTTTAAGAGTTGTTTTTTATGAGACTTGGAAAATAATTTTTTTCTGCATTCTGGCAGTCAATTATATGTGATTCACTCATCATCACACACCTATTGCAGTCCGCAAAACATATTTTGAACATTTTTGGTTCTGAAATGACCAATAATGATCAGTTTCAAGCGAAATGTGGAAGATTCCACTTGAAAATAAGGAAAATTGGAAAATAAATACTCAAAATGCACTGAAATAGCTTTTGAAATAATTACACAAGGGGTAGATAACTGTGACGCACAAAGTTCACTCGCGTGCCGATTCGCCGATCTTTTGTAAAAATTGAGCCAATTCGCCGATTTTGCACGGATTTGGCGATCTCGTGCCGATCTGTCAATTACTAGTTCCATTAAAATTGTGTCGATATGTCGATTTCTTAGTAAAGTAGTGCCACTTTGTCGATTTTTAGTTTGGAGGCTTTAATTTAAAGGTTTTAGTTTAGGGTATTAATTAAAACTATCCCATTCTCTACTTCCACTTCCATACGGTGAGCCCTGTACTCCAGTCGAAATTTTTGGTTAGAGATTGATGGAAGAGGGGACCTTGTTTTAGCGATCTAAACTATATTTCTCAGAATTTGGTGAACGAGGATTTGTGACGATGGTTAGGTCTTCACAAAAGGGTGGTGTACGGAAGACCGAGCACTTTACTTGCCTACCGACAGACTTAAATCCATTCAGATGTGGTTACTAACTTGGCGTTAGGTGGCAAATATCTGTAAAACTTAAAGTCAAAAATTTTTATCCTTGTACATTGTGCCTGGCAACGATGTACTAGGAGTGCTACCCCCAGCTATTGGGAAAATGGAAAGGTGTGTCTGTGTGTATCGATTTTAGTTCCAGATCGGCACAATTTTGCCGATCGCCGCTTACGGTTCATACTCAAAGCCACTTATTCATCCCTTGTAATTACACCTACCATAAAGTAGATTAGGACTTAATGTTTGAATTAACAGAAGTACAACAAAAACATCTGATGTAGTCCCATTTCGCTCTGGAAGTGCGTCTTCTTTTTCGAATTTTTCGTGAAGAATGTTTAATATCCTGATAAACAGTGTGATGTTCCCAAAACCGGTGGCGAATAGTTCTGAATGATACTTTTACAGAGCTGCAAAAGTTAGATTTTCCCGAGCTGCCAAGGTAGTAGTATTTATGCATTTTCCACAAAAGCACAGCAGTCCCATTCGAGCAAAAGACTTTTACGGTAGAATAATAACCAAGATAAACCCTCTATAAATTATAATTAGTGGTATCTTTTTGAGAAATACATAAAACTCAATTCTTGAAATTTGATCTATTATAAAATTAGAATATCTGGCCATGGGTTAAATAATTAAATTCATT
The DNA here is from genome assembly GCF_024763615.1 of Phlebotomus papatasi. Lineage (NCBI taxonomy): Eukaryota > Metazoa > Arthropoda > Insecta > Diptera > Psychodidae > Phlebotomus > Phlebotomus papatasi. The sequence goes on along the minus strand of NC_077224.1, from coordinate 12,687,428 downwards.
CAGTAAAATGGAAAAAAATCGTTTTTTATGAAGCTACAACATTACGAAGCTGCAAAAATTTTCCCTGAGTATATAGAGGAAGGTAGTCAGCTGTCGAATATCTTAAGCTTTTCAATATTGCAAGCAAAAAATCTATTAAAATAGTTTTTTTTCTTCGCTATTAATCCTTTTAAATGTTACTATATTAATAGCTTTTTTTTGCTTTAGAGCAAGACATAAAATTACAATATTCAAAGGTCAAACACTTTCGAAGGATGACCTAGCCATCTTCCCCTATAATCTCACTTCAATTCAATTACCGTAAGCTTTTCTTTATTTCTAGAACTTAAGGGTCGTCTTTACCGATCCCGATCTACCATGTTTACTTCGCACCATATCGTTTCTAAATCTCGCAACCCCGTGAGTAAGCGATTTTAGTGCACAATGCAATTGGTTAAGGTCGTCTAGCAAGTCAAGCAGAGCATGTGTCCTCTAATACAGGCATGAGATCGTTAAAAGTCGAGAAAAATATCGGAAATTTTGTGTTGATAATACTAATGGAAATTATATATAGCCATACTGGAAACACTAATCCCACTCATTCACGGTGCCATGATAAATATTTTTGCGGTAGAAACACATAACAGAAAGAAAAACTTACATAGAAAGAAATTGTCACAAGAAAAGCTTACGAACAGGAGGTATCAAAGTCACTCGCAGGGGACAAAGGCGTTCTGTGATTGGCTAGAGGATTGAACGCTTTTACGATACAGCCAATCAGAGAACACGACTGGTTTAAAATATTTTACAGCATTAAATATTTAATTACATGTGTATTAAACTTAACTCTTTCTTCATTTTTCATTTAATCTCATCTCTAGATGTTCTAAATAGATACAAGCCAATTATGTAAATTATTCCTTGCTCTAGAAATGTCATATTATCCCGGTACAATATTTAATTAATTTGTGGTTGTCTTCAATTGGGAAAGTCATGGTAACTTACTAACCATGTCAACAATTTTGCAAATCACGTAAACATTCATCTCTACACCGAGAAAAATGTGGATGGTAAAATTTACCATCCTCCATACAAAATTCTAATGGCCGGATAGTAAAAAAGTCACCCAGCAAACGCGATATTAAATCGGACTGTCAAAAATTGTAGAATCTATTGCATGGATAGTAAATTCTAATAACCGGATGGTAAATTCTAATATCCCGGATATTAGATTTTACTAGCCTGATGGTAAATTTTACTGGCAGGATAGTAAATTTTACTAGCCGGATATTAGAACGAAAAATGTCGGAAAAATTTATTTTTCCATATTTCCATTAATTTTTAGGCATTATTTGAGAGCTTGGGGCCCTTCTTGGATGACAATCTCTGTATTTCAAGCCATTTTGATGCGTGAAAATCTTTTTCCAACATTGATGACTACGCCGAGATTTGAACATGCGACCTTTGTGATGACAGTCGAGCATCTTCCAGCTGCGCCACGAACTCCTATAATGTATTAAAAGCATATCGGGAACCGTTGCATCGGCACACACGATATTCCAAAATGACATTCTAACAGCAGGATGGCAAATTTTACTGGCTTGGATAGTAATTTCAATCCAAATTACTATCCTCCGTTAAAATTTACTGTCTTCCAGTTAAATTCTAACACCTAATATGCGGCTAGTAAAATTTACTATCCAGATATTAGAATCTAAGAGAGGCCAAGGTAAAATCTAAAGGAGGATAGTAGATTTTACCATCCGGCTATTAGAATTTACTATCCATAGAATAGTAAAATTTAAAATGTCAAGATGGTAGATTCTAAAGGAAAGTTTCTATGGAGGATGGTATTTTCTACTATCTTTTGAGACAGTAAAATTTAAAGACACGATTTGTAGAAAATACCATCCAAATTTTTCTCGGTGTATGCACGAACACGCTTGTCAACATGGAATTTTCACGGCTCTTCAAATCAGACACGCAAGACGCTTGGCTAATTAAACAATGTGGTGCAATCATGCTAAGTATTATTTAATAAAGTCCCTCGGTCATTTCTTCTGTATGTGGCTTCTCACCTCTTCTCATGAGGTGCTAATTTTACGGCAATTTGTTCAGTTAAATTAGATTTAGGAGTTGTCTTGTGGTTACATGCAATCACTGCAGATGGTTTTACCTGCCCTCTTGGGTCATCTTAACTTGAGATGTGCAATTCCCTGAGATGAAGTTTCTCTCTGTGACATTTTCATCAATGTTTCAGCAAGATTGTTTAGCATTTTCTATTGCACCAGTAAAAAAAACAAATGAATTGTGATGAGAGGATGGGAAGAGGAGAAAAAGCATGTGTTTTTTCATCCAATTTCACGTCATTTCTTCATAAAAAGGTGATCAAACATCTTGCAACGCACCTCCTTCAGCGTTTTTTGGGTTAATTTTCGCGCGCGCTTTTTTGTCCAGAGGTGCTTCAAGGTTTTATTTGTCCCGATGAAGTAACTTTTCAATTTCTCACACCATTGCTGGCTCAAAAGTTCGATTGGGGTCAAAAGGTGGAGGCGAAAGGAGCTTTTCTTGTAAATTGTTTGCACATTGACTTATTTGCTGGTGTTTCCAGCAGATTAGCGTCTTCGTTGTTGTTGGTTTTTGGTCTCGAAGAAGCGCACAATTCTCTCAAACAACTTGTCTAGATTCATCTATTCATTTATTGTCTCCTGCCGGTATATTTCTCGGGTTTTTCGTTATGCAAGATGTGCAAGACGAGGTATTTTTGTGGTTTTTGTCTCTTTTTGCCTCTTAAGATTATCATTGAGCGCCAGATTATGAAATGTCTTTGAAGCAAATGCTTCGATATGCATCGAGTTTGACTAAATGAGCTGCAATATTTACATTGGAGTTTGCACACGAGACATAAGAGGGAATTGTGACTAAAAAGATCACTGAACAAATTCAAAAATTTTGTCATCAAAATTGCGAAGAATATGGGAAGATTTTGAAGAAAAATTGTGGGAAATTTTCTATGATTTTATCTGATGCATTGTTTCGGAACTGGTTTACTTAAGGATTTATTAAATGACATTTAATTGAGTATTAAAGTGGTTTTGAGTTGCAAAATCTCAACTGATTCATGCGTCAACAGAGGTCAAGTAAAGTTGTTTAGTCCTGTTCGAAGTTGCTGGTTTGATAACTCAGGAAATCCAAAGAAAATTGAGAAACCACTAACAAGATTTGCTTTAAACTTGTTTTTCTTTTTCATTGACTGGAATATCATAAAATCGCGAAAAAGTTGTGAAAACGCATGACAATAACCTGTGCCATAATAAGCATAACAATTCTGATTCATTATCTAATGATGGACCAATTTGAAAATTTAAGTATTATCCACTTCTAATTAAATATTAATTATGTCTTCTACCTTGGTCACTAAATTCATTTAAGCTCTTAATTTTTTGATTTCTTTATGAAAAATTTCTAAATTTCTGGATTATGAAGAAGAATAAATAGAAAATCGTCCAAGCTTTACGGATTGCTCGAACTTAACGAGATATAGCTCTCCGTAAATTATCTTTTCGCACGGTTTCTAGATGCATATTAATTTACAACTGATTAAATGTATTCCTAAATTACAATAGCATTACTAAACGGAACATTGATTGATTAAGAAATTCGCATTTTAGAATATTCATCGCCGATTGAAACCGATGCAGTCGGGTTAAAACATTCAAGACCTTTCAAAAAAATCTAAACTTAAGCAATTCCATTGAAAATTGAGCCCTCTAGAGTATAGGATAGTCTGAGTGGGGAAGGTCAACGAAAGAAAAAAAAAGTTCATTGAAATCGGTGAATAAACATTAGAGATAGAGTCCGGTTCATATGAATATAGTAAGGGTCGGGGTACAATGGGTTGGTGTAGACGGATTGGACCCATCATTAGAAAGATCTTGCTCTCAGATAAAATATATGCTAAAATTACATCGAAATCCCTTCATAAAAACCGAAAACATGGTCCGGTCAAGACACTTTTGGTTGTAGCTTGGGTCAGGAAACATCAAGGGAGAAGTGCGACCCACCGTTGGAAAGGTCTCGACCTCAGCTACAACATACTAAAATTTAAAGAAAAAGTATCGTCTAGCTTTCGGAATATTCGAGATTGATTAATCGAAAATCGATTTTTCGATTAATCGGACCTTGGATTTAATCGGATGAAATTGGGGTGCCATAAGAGTTGTAGTACTCAACGAGTGCTTTCCAAAACACCAAAATTTTTTGCATTCTAATAATGAGAACCGGAGATATGACTACTTAAAAATTCAATTTTTGACCCCCTCTAGCACGGGTGAGGGGGGTCGGAGGGGTGAAGTTTGGTATCGATCGAAAGGCCTTAGGCCCAACTATAACATACTAAAATTTGAGATCGATCGATGCCATAGGGGCTGAATTATCAAGAAAACAATAGCGTGGGAGATAGCGATTTGGGACCTTCTGGGGATCCCCCATAAGTCGACCCAACGATCGTTAACATGCTCCTCATTTCCCCAACCCCTCCCCATCCCATCCTAAACTAAATTTTTTGGGATTGCTCGTAAACACGTCGTGCGATTTTTTTTTCATTTTTGGATATACAGTGCCCGCTTCGTAATCCGAATGATTGGGAGACAATATGACAGATGTCCGCTTCGTAATCCGGATGGATTTCTTGAATTTGTTCAACGTCTCGAAAATATAATACAAGGTTCTAGAATTAGAATAAAAGTTTCAAAGAAGTTTAAAAAACATAATTTGAGAATTCTATGCTATTATAATTCATTTATTAAACAAAAACATCACAGGATATTTCATTTTCATTGCTGAATACTCGTGTATACATAACCTCAAAATGATTTTAAATGTAACCGTCGATATTTCGTTCGGATTACGGCGATCCGGATTAGAGAGTGGGCACTGTATTTTAAAGATTACCCAGGCGGACAATTGACCATGTGTAAAACCGTATATACCGGTATATACCGTAAGACCATTCCTAATAACGGATTTTCGAGGGAAAAGGTTAAAAAGGCTTTGAAGAGTGCATTTATTTATTCAATTTAAATTCCCATTTATTAAAATCAACTGCTTTTCAAACCGGATTTATCAAGTAAATCTGGTCAAGTTTGGGGTTGCTTGGAAAAGTCTTGGAATTTCCGACAAAACTGAACTGGTTCCAATCGGTTTTAAACCGGTAATGATCCGGCTTATAACTGATAACTAATTTCTATTCGAAATTCAATGATATCCCATCAAATCATTGCTCTACCTGCCGATTTTACTCCGAGGTTTCTTGAATTGTAACGGTATATTCTAGTAAATTCAGAGGAAATCTGTAGATTTTCGGCAGAAATTTTTCCGAAAATCTGCAGATTCTCGGCACAATTTCTGCATTGAAAATCTGCATAGTCTCCATTGTCTCAACAAAAATATTGTTGATTTATCAAGAAACTGTAGAAGTTACAAAGAAAATGGTATGGTCTGCTTAACAAGCATTACCGATTAAGCATTTTAGATAAATAAAAAAAAATGCGAGCAAAAATACTAATTTCTTAAAAATCGTTAATCGAATGATACAAAAACACGAAATTTAGGTCGACACTGTGTTTAAAGATATCACTTCACTATTCTCTACATATACAGTTCTGTTTCTCTATATACACACTTTCTATATGCACAGCTTTTGTGTCGGTTGCATTCAAAATCAATTTGTTTACATTTTCACAAAGTAATAAAGAAAATTATTTTCTTGGTAACTAATTTTTCTCGTTTTTAATTATCTTAATTTTATTTTTTCTGTCTCATATTATAGTTAAAATAACACGGGAAATTCTAGAACAATAAAAAAATAATAATTTATTAAAAGAAGGAGAAAAACCGTTGGGAATTTCAAAAAATGTTGTGCATAGTCAGAAAGAGAACTGTCAAAAAAAGTACCCAAACTGTGCATATAGCGAGACAGCACTGTAACACGGCGTCGCAGAATTCTTTGTGTTATATAAACACTATGATATCACCAAGAATAACTCTATTGAATTTTGCAAAATTCAGTGAAAAATATTCCATCTTTTCAGAGACAGCTGTCTGGAAAGTCTGGAATGTAGAAAAAAATGTACAGAAAATCGGCAAAATATCTACAGAAATTCGTCAGAGTATGCACCAGGATTCGTCAGAAAATCTGCAAAAATTTCTGACGAATTTTCTCCCAAACCCAAATAAAATTCGTAGGAATATCTACAGATTTATCGGCATATTTTCGGCAGAGGTGTAGATATTTTCTGTAGAAAACTTAAAGATATCTGACGAAATTATTGGACGGGATTAGTCCTAAGTTATTTTGGGCAATGTTTTGCGTGATTTTTAAATCTGTTCAAATCAGGTCTGAACCGGTAAGAAACCGGTTATAAACCAATAAGTAATTTTTGTCCGAAAATAAATTTTATTACTCTTAAAATTATTTTCTGGAATCTTTCGAGTGATTTACAAATTGGTTTAAATCGGTTGAGAACCGGTAATCGGTAAATGATGCGAGGGTACTTTTGCGGTATAGCTTTTAAGTCACGAGTTCGAGCACTTTGCAAAGCCTGAGACGCTTTGCCACCCCCTTTAGGGTAAAGCTCTATATCATTTCTTATCTTCAATCAAAATTAACAGTATTTGGTGTATTTTTCATTTGTTTTATCAATATCATGATTTTAATCACAATATTGCGAATAAATTATTAAGTATTGGGGCTTATCTTGATGAATTTAGAAATTTCCACACCTCTGCGTTTGATTTAATTGCTTGAATCCTACCACAGAAGATGTTCTACATCTCAACAAACAATCTCATTTTATTTCTCTGCTCATCCAAACAAATAAAAACAACACATAAACAGCCGTTTTTCCCCCTCAGAACATTCAATACGTAATACAACATGCAATATTTTGCAAAAGGAAATTATTTAGAGAAATTGCAATTGTGATGCAATTGAAGAATTGCGTGTATATCGCTAAAGATCATTTTCACGGGAGCTTTCTTCGTCAATTGATACTGACGCGTGTGCTTTTATTTTTTGAAGGGAAAAGTCAAGGTTTATTCGTGGGAGATTCTTTAAGATGATATTGTTAGATTTTACATTGAGTGTAGGTATTTATGGTCGAGATGTTGGAATAGGTCGCTTTTATTGAGATTTTGTGCATGATTGATGTGGAGAGGATGGAGAGGTATTAAATTGAGAGCTTTTGTAGGCCGGATTGTGTGGCCAGTTCAGGGCACGAGTTAAGTGGAGCTTATTGAATTATTTGAAAATGTTCAGTTATAATTCAACAAACATTTAGCATTTGCAACAGAAGCCAATGGTCATTGCATAAGTCCATCAGGCGGGCAAGTTGTGTATAGCCGATGGCAGGCCAGAGTAACTTCTCTGACTCGTGGTTTTGTTATTATGTGGCAGAAATGCTTTAATTGGAATTGGAGCGAAGACTGAATAAAATTTTTGTGTATTTTAGACATTGCACGAAATACCGCTGAAAATTTCCAAATAATTTTTCAAATCCATCAACATTCACTTTCATTGAGACACTTTCACAGCCTCAAATTTTCTCAATCAAAAACACTAACTTACAGCTTTCTCCCAAAGATGAAAAAGCTCCTTAGGTCTTCCCCCAAAAACACCAAGAATTCTTCACTTTTTGCTGCACAATTCCATCCTCATTCTTCCGCAATATTCACTTGCACCACCAATTTTTCCTGCCCCAAGAACTCCTTGCTGGGGGTTCTCAAAAGGCTGCCACAGCACAAAAGGGGGCTTCAGCACACACTTTTTTCCACGAGCTTTTCACAGGCACGGGTTCAGAGGGGAAAATAGCAAGAGGCACAAAAGCAGAAAATCGAACTGACTGGTTGGTTGTGCAGACTGAAAGTGTTTACGGTGCTACGGCAACAGGTATTGCCAGCAAATCGAGGAGGTTTTTTCGAAAGGTGGTCTTGTGTGAGTGTTCCAAGTGCGATAAGTACAACATCTTTTACATAAGCTGCAACAGAAAACTGCCTATCAATTGCATCCCCACTTCCCACTCTAACCATGTGCTCAGCAGCGTCACTTTTATGCTCCATCGTCATAGATTATTGCATTACAGTGTCACATGAATGACTAAAAAAAAGCATGGAAAAAATGCAAAGGTATTTACTGAAGTATGGCATGAGGACCATCAGTCTCGCCAAACTTTTTTTGTTCATTAAAAATACAGCAATTTACTCCAAAATGCATTTTAAAACAATTCGGTTTTTAACAAGATATGAACACTTTGACATTCATTTATTTTTGGTAATTTTATTTGGCCTTCAAGTAGCATTGCGTGAAGCTTATGAACTTAAGTGTCTAAGCATAAAAGACAGGGGGACTTTTAAGAAAAAGGTCACTAATTACTTCCTAACACTCATTTATAGATCAGAGTGAAAATGTCTTGAACAACAATTGTTACCGTTAATTATAATCATAAATTTTGAAGCGTGATTTATTAGGTTTCATAACTAAGCTCCGCCCATAAGTAATTTTAGGACACGCCTCCATTAAGCTAATTATTGTGGAATAATTTTTCTATTTTTAAATTATTAATGCTATGGTGAGATACCATAGAAATATACGAGAAAAACTATCATTTCATAAGCCACGCCCCTAGTAATATCAATCCTACTGAGGATTTATTCACTCAGGAAATTAAGGAGGCCATCTAAGAATAGCCTAGGACATAACTAACTGTAATCAATCTTCAGCGGTAATTTTCCGTAAATCAATCCCAGAAACCTAAAGAAGATGGTGTCCCTAAAAAGGGGGAGCCTGAATTAGGATGCTAAAGAAATTAACCGTTTTCCGCATTTTTTGGAAGACAAAGAAACGCCCAATCTCGGTTAAATTGCTGTTATATGTTTATATATATTTATAATATTATACTATAATATTATAATATAATAATAAAAAAGCCTAGATAAGCTTATGGTAGCTGAGATTCTTTACAGGCGACCTCGAAATGCGTGCAACTCAAGCACCCTGAGTTGCACGCATTTCGAGGTCGCCTGTAGGTCGCAACTCGGAATGCGGGAAAATTCAATTGTGAATTGAGTATTGGGGGTAAACAAGCGCCTGGCAAGTTGGCCTTTTTATATGGAGCTATTTGAAGCCAATTCCTAAATTGATCTCGGACTCAGTTTACAGTGCTCCATGGAAAAAATTTATTTAAACAAAAATTTAGTATATTTATCCCTCCATACGGAAAGGTATCTTATAATACGGAAAAACTTCTCACTTTTTAAATATTTAGCATAACGATCACGAGTGCAGAAAAATTCCCATACGCATTTGTATGTGAAAGCAAGAAATTGGCTTCAACTTTGAAAACCACTCGCCGGGGACTAGGGGAAAGTTTACTCGACGTGATTATTTACCCCCAAAATTCAATTTTCAATCGAATTTTCACGCATTCCGAATTGCAAGCACCCCGAGTTGCACGCATTTCGAGGTCACCTGTAAAGAATCTCAGCTACCATAAGCTTATCTGGGCTTATCACTGGTCATTTTCTATTTTAAATAATCTGAGTGGGGAAGGCCAACAAAGGAAAAAAAAGTTCATTGAAATCGGTTAATAAACATTAGAGATAGAGTCTGGTCCATATGGATATAGTAAGGGTCGGGGTACAGTGAGTAGGAGTAGAGACGGATGGGATCCATCGTATACTAAAATTTTGTCAAAATCGCTTCAGAAACACCAAAAATGCAGCCCGGTCATGACATTATTGGTTATAGCTCGGGTCAGGGAACATCGAGGGAGGAGTGCGATAAACCGTTTGAGAGGTCTCGACCTCAGCTACAACATATTAAAATTTAAAGAAAAAGTATCGTCTAGTTTTCGAATTATTCGAGATCGATTAATCGAAAATCGATTTTTCGATTAATCGATTAATTGGACCTTCGATTAAATCGTATAAAATTGGGATGTCATAATGATTTTAGTACTCCACGAGAGCTTTCCAAAACACTAAAATTTTTCCAATTCTGATAATTAGAACCAGAGATATGACCACTTGAAAATTGAATTATGACCACCCCCTATCTCGGGTCAGGGGAGTCAGACGGAGTTAAGTTTGATATCGATCGAAAGCTCTTAGGCCGAGCTATAACATACTAAAATTTGAGCGCGACCAATGCTGTAGAGGCTGAGTTTTTAAGAAAACAAAATTTAGGGGTATTCCAAAATGGCGGAAGGGGGATGGGGGGGTGGATCTAACACCATCAACTTTTAGCGGCCCAACGACATTTAACCCTTGCCGAAAACCGTTTATCGATATTTCTCTCCGTTCTCTCTCCAGAAGTCGAAATGTAACGGACGGGACGGGACGGGACGTCCACGAAAGTCGATTTTTGGCGCATATGATTTTCGTGATCTATGAGTGTCAAAACGTGTAGATCCAAAATTTGGGACCGATCTGACGAGGTCGGATTTCACCTGTGACCACAAAAGCTGAGATTGAAAGAATCTCAGCTAACATTTCCTCCAAAGACGAAAACACAGTTGAATCGTATCATTCCTAATAACCGTTTTCAAAGTCTGATTTAAAAATGGCCCTAAATAGCGTATTTATCAACCGAATAGGGTCATCTTTAGATATCGCTGTAAAGGTCTTGGAATTTTTGACAAACCTGAATCGGTTCTAATCGGTTATTAACCAGTAAATAACCGATTCATAACCGATGAGTCAGTTTTATCAGAAAAATAATTTTACTACTCCAAATCATTTTGGGTGATGTTTCGTGTGATTTATAAATCGGTTTAAATCAGTTGTGAACCGGTGACGGGAAACGTTGCGAAACTACTTTTGAGGTACAGTTTCAAAGTTACATTGGAGATTTTTAAACAATGCAGTGTCACTAAGCCCCTCCCGTACATTTTTGTAAGTCAAAGTTTCTTATGAATAAAATAAATATTTTACATGTAATAAATTTAATAAATTAATAACCTTTGAATATATCTGCATTATCAAAATTAAGCCAATTGCTAATAATTGGAACGTTTACATAAATGGTAAAAGTATTCAAAACTTTAGTATCTCGTATTCCTTTCACAACAAAAATTTAATGTTAATGAAATTGGAAGAAAAACTGTAGTAATAAATATTTACAGTATTAACGAATATCTTTTATTGCAGATTTAAGTATTATGCTAAGAATTTAATATTTCTGGCGTTATCCTTCATAAAGTATTATTCAAATGTAATTCAATATTTTATACTTCTGTTCAGACAGAACTTAAATACTCTTAATAGGGAACTACAAAACTAAACTGCTTTAATATATTTAATGTTCATATATAATTGCATAGGAATAACACATAAGCCGCTTTTATTATTTAAAATAAGTGCTGATGTACAAATGAAATTCTGTGTGTTAATATTTCATAGTTCATCAAATATTTCCCATATCTCTATGACTATGTTATAGCATGATCAATGATTGCTCGAAATGTCATATGAACATTATAAAATTGATTATTGACGTATTATTGTAGTTTAATAGACAGAAAGCTGCATCTCATGATGTATATGTCATAGTGGAAGGTAGGGCTGTTTAGGCATGCACAACTTTCAAAACAATAAATTAAGATTTAATTAATTAATATGGGAAATGAGCTGTTTATTTTCAAAATAGTTAATACCCAAAAGAAACTAGCTTGACTTAATTATTTAAGTGTTTTACAAAACAGTCTTACAATAAACTTCAGCTATCGGACACTGTCCCTACCTTCCCTATATACTAAAACTTTTGTTTTGTATCAATTTCCAAAAGAAATATTTTTAAGTAATTTTAATTCACATGCTCTACTTGCCCTTTCCGTATAAAATTATTCCATGATCAAAATAACATATTAGGAGAGATGGCATCAGAGCCATAATAAATAGCAAAATAATAATGTTTTAGCACTGAATTATTTGTCATAATTTAGATAAACTGCTATTTGAGTCATTTAATTCTCCATAACATATTGTATATCACATAAAGTGCTTGAATAATGAATAAACTCATTAAAAAGATTCTTGATTATCTGGCAACTTTCAGTTTAGTACTTCCTTCTTGATAAAGAAATAGTAAAATAATTTTTCTGTTTAAGAACAAGCACAAAATATTCAATCGTCAGTTAGCTATGAATAGTAAAGGCAAGACCATGAAATTCAATTCAGTTCTTATCAGAATTCTCTGCATATCTTCAGTTGTGGATTTTGTAGTAGGAAAACCTGCATCTGTATCATTCAATGAGGAAATCCATGATGATACCGACATGATCCCCGTGGAACATCGTTCCAGGTACGATATCACTATCACTATCATAAAATCGACAAAATTATTGTTTTATTTTCAGTATCTGGTTGCAGCAACATGTCCTTCAAACAGCTAATGCCATCGCTTCTGGCGATAATATTCCATGCAAAAGAGGTTACAGAAAGGTTAGGAAGATATGTCGTCGTATATTTCAAATGCATCGATAAATAAAATGATTTAATTATCTTCTTATATTCATCTGAAATCTATATTATCTGATCTAAATTTTCTTATTGACACATGATGGCAAAACTATAAAAAGCATTTCAAAATATTTATAGACTTTACAAATGTTTGCAACTCTTGAACTTTTATATTGAGAAATAATATTTTTATGAACTTTATTATCTAATTATCAACTAAATTAGTCACCAGCATTAATGACTGATAATTCTAAAATAAAGAAATGTGGTAATCAAATGACAACCGAATGTTTTGCAATAAAGCTTTAAAAAGTTTTTTAAACAGATTCTATATTCGTGAAAAAAATAAGAGCATAAAAATGTCAATCGATATATAGAAATTATGGAAAAAATATATAAAAATATAATCGAAATTAAATATATTAAAATTTGAAGATCAGACGAAGACAAATTTGACAGAAAGTATCAAATACAGGGGGTAAATAAGTCTGGTTAGCGAGTGGCAGATCGCCCCGATCAGTCCCCATGATCGCGGTGATGCTGCGATCAGACTTCATGATCGTACTGATCATGCAATTGAGATCCAGTTCAGAGCCTAACTGATCGCTCAATCAGGGTCCAGGAACGCAATAATCGGGCGATCAGTCTTCATGATTGCATTGGTCATGCTGATCGTGCCAATAAATCTTCATGATCGCACTGACTGCGCAATCAGGATCCAGGATCACATTGATCGCGCAATGAGGATCTAGAATCGCACTGAGCTGATTGCTCCGATCAGACTTTATGATCGAACTGATCGCTCAATCGAGGTCCTGAACCACACTGATCACACAATTAGCGTTCATGACCGTACTAATCGAGCGATCAGTCTTCATGATTGCATTGACCACGCTGATCGTGCCAATCAGTGTTCATGATTACCTGATTGAACGATCAGTTCGACCAGTACGATCCTGGAGCCTGATCGCATGGTCATTGCAATCCTGTAACCAGATTATGAGATCAGTTCGATTCTGGGGCCTGATTGCGCGATCACTGCGAGAACTATGTTCATAGAGACTCATCACGCGATCGACACAATCCTGGTGCATTATCCCCTGATCAGTTCGATTCTAATCTATCAGGCTCAAAAGGATTGCACTGATCACGCAATAAGTTTCCAGGATTGCGTTAATCGCGCGATCAGCCTCTATGATTCCACTGGCCGACACCCAAAATGTACTGTGATTGGTAGACCTGTTTACCTCCGAATAAAATACAAAAATAAGAACAAAAACTTTAAGAAAATTACACATTTATGGAATAGCATTTTTGATCAAACAAAAATATCAAAATAAGAAAATAACCTTGTTTGATCATTTTAAAAATTCTATTTTTGTCAAATTAACAATCCCTAATATTGTTATTACTTTCTGAACTTTTTCTTTCTAAAGAAATTTTCAACATTTTTAATTTTTTCTGTTTTTTAACTAAAAAAAGAAGAAAATATCAGAAGTACTACATAAAATACAAAAATAAGAATAAATTTAAAAAAAAACACGAAACATGATAAATCTGTTTTATCTTAGAAAGAATTTTAGCTTAAAATAATAATTATTTCAAATCCTTGGTTTTATATGCTTTTCTTTGCTGAAATATTTACAGACAAAGTCAGTATTAATCTTAATAGCAATCTTGTTAAAAACAGTAGGGTGGAATCACCACTTTTCGCCACTTAAATTGAAATCGCAATTTTTCCATTATTTGTGAAATAAATTAGCCGTAAAATTATTTATAACTCTACTGGTGTTACTTATAGAGTCAAAAAACATTAATTTTTTGTTTTGAATTTAAATACTTGAGCAGCTTTTTTAGAAGAATATTTTAAGCAAGTGCATCGAATCAAATATTTCTTACCAAATATAGTAAGTGTCATGATACTTTTATCGAACAAAATCTACGATTTTGAATAAATAATTTGTCTATTGAACAATTAATGACATTCGTCGAATACATAAAATTTGTATTTAGTTAGTTAATGTTTCCTTTTATATTATTCTTATGTAAAAATGACCCATGGCGGAAAGTGGTAATATTCTAAAATTGATTCACCACCTGCCGCCATTGCTTTTCAATAGGCGACGTTAACTTCAATTTATAGATTCTCAGTTGTCAAATCTACTTTGTTTACTTTCTGCAATAATCTAATAATTTGATTTCTCAAATAAAAGTGAAGAAAAATCATTTAATGTTGTTGCGAGCGCAACATATTTAAATTTAAAACTGTGGAGTGTGTTGCCCTGCTGAGGCGACGAGGGCGCTAGCGACGAGGAGAGGAGGTAGAAAAATCAGTAGCAGCTGATAAGAAAAAGAGCGCCAATCGGCCTCTTTCACCACTGACCGCCGAGGAGGCAACATCAATCACCTCGCCCATCTCCACCAGCCCAATCCCCAGCAGCAACACCATCATCACCACCAAGCATTGAAGCCACTGAAGCCACCGGGAGCCCCCAAGAACACCAAGCCCAGTGCTGAGCTTTCCGGAGTAACCTCTGCCACATCCACCTCTCCCAAATTCCCATCTCAACCTCCGTGGGAGTGTTCTCACCGGAGAACACAGGGGAGTGTGGGACATAGTCCTTGCCCCGAACGTGGGACCTGAAGGAAGGAAGGAACGGAGGGAATAGAAGAGGAAAAATAGGAATAACACGGAGTGAAGGGATGTAGGAGAAAAATTGGAGGAATAAAAGATTTTTCCCAACAATGTGAATAATAATAAGATGGTCATGAAGAAAAAGAAATGCTGAATGTATTCTTTGCATAATATTGCCTAAAATAATAGAGTTTGAACTTTTCCAAGTGGGTGGCGAGAAGTGGTTACAGAACTAGCGAAAAACGGTAAAAAGTGGCGACAAATTGGTTATTTTTGCATTCTTAAAAAGAATCAGTTTTTTAGGTACCCCTGCGTTAAATTGTAGGACTTTTGTTTTGACGAATGTAGAGCCAAATATATCAAAGTAACTTTGTGGCAAATTTGAGTTATCTGATAATAAGGAGTCGAAAGTTATAATACAGTTTATTTAAATTTTTCCTAAAAGTGGCGATAAGAGGTTACTCCACCCTAACATTCAAAATAAAAAGCTGAGAAATACTAAACATCAGTGGTTGCGGGACATCATGTTTCATTTGTAAACAAAAATGGATAAAACTATTTTATATAACTCAATAAAAATCTTGAAAAAAATGAATAAAAATTAGAAAAGTAAAGTTTATTTTTTATAAAATAAAAGAAAAATAAGTGAGATATTAAACGATTCTAAATACTTAAGCAGACAAAAACCTAAAAGTCCAGTAAGATTCCAAGTGTACCAAGTAGCTTATTTACTTTTTTATGTCGATAAGAAATCAGAGGTTCCATTTCAATCTTTCTCTAATAAAACTATATTTAAAAGATTGAAAACGTCTATTATAGAGCAGAAATGTTAGTCGAAATACCAGCAAAAAAAAGAAAAAGCTTTCATCTCCACTCTAAACAAAATATCACTTTATTTTTCCTTCACAATCAACTCACACATTTTGGGGGACAATTACCTCCGGAGTTGAGACACTTGATGACTTCATAAAGAGGTATTGAAAATGCGAATCTACGAGGTAAAAGACCACAACGAATCGTAAAAAAAAATTGTGTCTCTGTGCTTTATTTCGAGGGGGACAATATCTTGCACAACAGTTAAAACGAAAATTCGAATTTAAATGGCTTTATGCATAAATAAGTTATTGAGGTCAATTGAGCGGGCAGCAAAACTGGTTGATCTCGTGAATAAGAGTAAAAGTGAAACATTTTCTTGACCTTGAGGGCCTGGTTTTTGCAAAAATTCCTAACTAAAAAAACAAAAAATCCACATTGCAGAAACTCCATTCGCCAGTGAGTCAGTCAACCCGTTGCATTTTGCTGCAAAGTACAAAAAGCTCCAAAGTGCTGCACCACTATGGGCTTTCGGAAAGCACAAGAGTGGCGTTAGGTGGCGGCAGTGGAACACCTTTCACCACGAGAGCTTTTCCCAGCAGGGGCCTGAACAAGTCCACGAGTACCGAAAAGCGTTTTGCTGAATTCTGCAAACAGCCCAAAAGCACGCAATTATTTGGCGGGAAAAGTGGTGAATATGCAAAGCTTTTGGGAAGCTTTCTGGTGGGAATTTTGAATAGTAACGGCACTCACCATGATGAAACTGCCCGTAGCTTTGGCGATGCTGGTGGCTGTGCTGAGAGAGTTGGAGAAGAGCTGGCTGGGAATATCAAGGGCAGTTTTATCACGGTCCAGAATAGCCACATCTCCTTCAACCACTTTGCCTTTGCCGACTTTAGCCACGTTGCCAGAACTGCTGCTGGCCTGTAAGAAGAAGAACAGAAAAACAGCCTTACTACATTTTGTGGTAAACGTGATAAATATCTTAAGAGTGTTAGCTATTGGATGATTTTGAATAGAAATTAAGGGGTTATTCATAAAGCGTATGACAAAGTTTTCTGTTAGTAGGGGGAGGTGGGGTTACATTGTTATACGATTTTTTCGCATATTTCACAGTAATTACAGAGTATTACAGTGATATCGAACTTTTCAAAGGTATTTTATATTTGTTATATATCTGAGGACAAACTTTTACTAGGTTTACTTGCTTTAAAGACATCTGCTCTTCCACAATAAAATCAGAACTGAGGTTTAGTCAATTAACTCATTTAATAAACAGAAATAACAGATCACTATCAGACGGAAAAAACATTGCAAAATATATTTTTGAAAAATATTGAATAATTCGGTTAGAAAAGCTTTGTCTAAATTTTTTATGTCGTCTTTTCAAGCAATAAACATTATTTTTGACTTAGAATAAGACATAATCTATGTTAAATAGGGCTACTCCTTCATTCTAATCATTGCATAAAGCGGTCTTCAGTCTAGAGGTTCAGCCCAGTTTCCGAAGGTATCAAAATCCTAAATAGTAATCAATCTTTTTTTGGTTTTTCAGAATCTATAGATCATTTGCCCTAAATAATCTAATCCTAAGTTAAATTTATTCAATAACTCTTGACTGAAATTAAAGCAGTTAAGCCATATTGCTAAGCCTTAGGTCTGAAGCCCGTATAAACCAAGACTGTTCAAAGATGAACATAGATACATGGCATTCAAAGATATTTGAGAAAATGTTCAAATCATTAAAGCCCTCTTCAAATTCATATTAATGGTATAGGGACTTTATTATCAAAAAATTACAGCGAATCTCGATACATCCTATGAGGGAGCTATCATGAGACAAGTCATAAAATTTAGACATAAAACGCCAAAAACCTTCATCTTTCTTCTCAGAATGTAGATAGGATCCGTAAAGACTAAACTATTATAATAGAATATTAAGTACTGATAAATGATTGCAATGCCCAAGGATGGAGAATGTTATTAACCTTACTATAGGAACCAAAGAGATGGTACTAGTCTCAATATATTTTCTATGTCCTTAAGTAATATCAAAGTGAATCTCATCCTTTAAGGATCTATAGGTTCCTTAATATATCAAAATTACTTTATGCAATTTTAATTTTAAAAAATTCTAAATTTATCAATATTTAACTTGAAATTTCAAGTACTTCTAGAATGAATCCTGTAGTAAAATTTGTATTAGAGTATTTTCAGTATATTTAACTCCAAGGATTCATCTACAAAATTTTAATCATCTTTACAATTTATCTAATATTAAAGATTAAAATTGTGGTGTTTTATAAATCATAGCAAAATTATATACTTTCAAGACTAAATGTAACATATTTTCAAAGGTAAATTGCAATTCTGACCAAAATGGCAAACTATTTTTGAACTATTCATAAAAGCCTATAACCTATTCCTGAAAGGTACTTAGCTCCAAAAAAAATCAAATTTACGGGCTTTCAAGAAAGTATCACAATGAACTTAATTATAATAACCTGAAAATGTGACATCAAAAACAAGACATTAATCAAGAATATTTGGAAATTGAAGTGAAATAAAAAAACGAGCTTCAAATAATTATTATAATTATTATTATAAATAAATATAAATATCTTCATTTTATAAAAACATATATGCATGATCCTAATTTTCAAACACTTCAAAATAATTTAGGGAATATCGATGGACACTTTTTCACTCACTAAATAGTAAAAATTGAATAAGAGAACTGTGCGAAATTTAGGCCAGCTTTAAATTTCGACCACTTTGAGTGTAACTTCGGCAAAGCAAGTACATTTATTAGTATTAAAGTTTTAACCTTCTAGGATTTTCATTAAAATTGATTAGTGTTCATTAAATATTCTTTTGGTTTAAGTTAATAGTGAAACGTTCTTTAGATTACAAGTGAAATTACTAGATTAGATCACGTATTTTGTCTATACATTTTACAAGAATCTCTCTGTGAAATCATATTTAGTATTTCGGCCACATCTTTTACTTCCCCAAAATTTTCATTTAATATTGTTCATTTTTTAATTTCTACGTTGTAAAATGCCTGAAGAAAGAAAAGCATTGCCTTTATGAAAAAAATTATGTGAAAAAGGGATTGGAAAAGTTCAGGAAAGGCAAGTCACTATAGGAATCTCCGTGGAAATTTGGAGATTCAAGATCAACTTTGCAGGATAAATACACGGTAGATCTCATGGCTTTGTTGGTCATATAAATGTCTTAAAACAAAAATTAAACTGTTTCTATATGATGTTTTAAAACTTTCTATCCATTGTTTTGCAAAAAGTTCAAAAAGTGGTAAGAAACACGGTGGCCGAAATTCCACTCAAATTGTCCGGAGTATTACCCAAAGCATTGTCTATATATTTATATATTTTAAAATATTTTAGGAATTGATTTTAATTAAACAAAAATCATAGACTATTTTTCAACCAATACTTCTGGAAGAGAAGTAAGAAGAAAATTCAATAGTCATAAAAAATAGTTACATTTTAAACTTTAGACTTTGGGTTACTTTTACCAACTATGCCGAAATTTCGTACATTTTATTAACAAAATTACACTTGCAAAAATAAAAGGGTCAAATTGACCCTTTTCAACAAAAAATTGATCATATTTGATTCTTAGAAAGGTTCACTTGAATCTTTTGAAATTTTGTATCATATTTTTCTCATCTGAGTGAACACCACAGATTACTTTTTCATTGTTTTTATTGATTTATTCCGGAGTTAAATAGGTGTCAAAACAGTGACCCTTTCAAAGGATCATTGGTGACCCTTTTTTTACCAGTGTATTGCTAAATTTGAAGTTTTCAAATAAAATTTAAAAAAAGTGCTATATTAACCACAAAAAAGGCCTTCCAATATACACAGCTTTCTTTAGCATTGAATGCAAGGTAATACTTTAAGCTAAAAAATATACGTAACGCCAATTGCAGCAATTTATTTTTTAGTTTTTCAATTTAAAAGAAAATATGAAAGTTCTTTAATTCAAATTACATGCATCATTTAAACCTCTGACATAAAAAATTTACCTCTATTTCATTTCAAAATCTGCAAAAAGTTTTTTAATAAAATATTTCAATTCGCATTTAATCAAATTTGAAGAGCCTTCCAGGCAACAAAAGCTTTTTCTGCAAGACTTCATGTGGTTTTGGACCAATTTTAAGTTGATTGTAATATTCAATACAGTTCAACATTTGCATATCTACTCATTTATTACCCAATAACAAGAACAATTGTTTATGTAAACAACGGTTTTTCATTGCAAATAAAGGTCTGTATATTGCGGTATTTGCATATTGCGCATAGCATAATAAAATTCGTGTTTTTTTTTAGATTAAAAATAATGCATTTAATGCTAAATTTCTAATTCTTAAACATTTTCAACATTTTTGTACGACAAAGGCTCTGAAGCTGAAATTTATTTAATTTTTTTTTTTTTTAAATTTATTTCAAAAATCCACAACAAATAGGGTACAACCCTCTTACAATTGCGTGGCGAGAAAAAAGAATTAAAAAAATGAAAAAAAAAAACAGAAAAAAGGAAAAAGGAAAGAAAACAATAAATAATAGGAAAAAGAGAAAAAAGAAAGCAAAAGAAAAAATATATAAACTAATCAGTTAAGCCCAGTTTGGAAATGTTTCTGAATCGCCCGTTGAGAGCTACGTGCCTCACGGGGAAGGGAATTATATAATGCAATTCCTTTTACAAAAAGAGTGCGGTAAAAAAGATCTTGCTCCGCCCTAGGTACCAAATATCCCTGAATCCTAGCCGAACCCCCCCTCGTCAAGAGGGAAGCCAGGTAACCAGGTCATCCAGCTGTCACCAGGCGATGCAGAAAGAGAAGGGCACGCATTTGAAGGAAGGACGGTAAATCGCAACCAACAAACACGTCCCTATGAGGAGTAATGTGATCACGGGGACCAAGCGAGCAGATATACCTTACGCAGTTGTTGAAAGCTACTTTTAACCTGTTGATCGTATCACTATCTGCAAGGAAAAAGAGCTCAGCTCCATAAGAAAATATGATATATGTGAGAGGAGTAGGCGTGTGTTGTGTCGTAGGGTGTGATGTCCCGGTAACGTCGGAGGGTGTATAGGGAGTAATTGATTTTTCGACAAATTGAGGTTGCATGATCAGACCAAGATAATGTGTTGTTAAAAACAATACCAAGGTTTTTAACCTGATCCGCAAAAGGAATAATTTCTCCGTGCAGGAGGAGGGGATACGTAGGGATACAGACTGATTTTTTGGAGATAATAAGGGCTTGAGATTTTTTTGGATTCAAGAGAAGTCCATTAGTGGACGCCCAGTGCTCTATTTGAGATGAAATTTATGTTGAAATTTATGTTTATCAGAGTGAAAGTTTAAGCTCATAAGAATGAAACGCAATATACTGAAAAGAGTTGTTTTCTATTTCTGTAATTTATTTCCCTAATTAAAAGATTTTAGTCTTATCAATTCCGGTAAGCGTCGGGGGATAGAACAGCTAAGAAAAAAATGATTTTTCCAAAAGCTTTCGGTTCAGACTCCCAGCCTTCCTCAGTAGTCAGGCTACTGAGTAGTTTCACAAAGAAACCACTAGAAAGACATACAGAAGAAAAAAATTACTATGAAGATTTCAAAAATAGCTAAAAAACAAGTGCAGAGCCCCAGATCATGTGCCCTATGAATCAAGGAGACCTATGACAAAGCAAGAAGAGAACAAATTTGACTTCTGAAGAAGACTTGGAGTCTCAGCCGAAAGCTTTGGGAAGAATCATTTTTACCGGAATTGATAAGACTTGAATCAATTGATTATAAAAATTCTGGTGATCACCAGTGGGAGTTTTCTTCACTTCAAGACTAAAACACCTTTTTTAATCTTGCCCAGCGCTTTCGGTCCGGATATGGACCTACTTCAGTGGCTATATAGGATTTTTTATTTCAATAATAATTATGTTTTATATGTACAAGGTCGTTTTTTGGACAATTTCAAAATTGCCAAAAAAAATTGAATCATCCGTCGGAAAATACCAATAATAAAAAAAATTATTATTAAAACGATAAATAAAAAATTAAAAAAAAGAAAACAAAAATATCAAAAATTTACAGAGAAATATTATATTCTTAAATAATACCTTCTTTCGACTGATATTTTCAAGTGAAAGTTAATTTTAATTACAGCGACTTTAAAAAAAAACTCTTATTTAGTTTATTTAGTCAAATAGGGAAAAAAATTTAATAATTTTAAAAATATAAATTTCTAAACTTTCACAGACCTTAGAAAACTCAAATATAAAATTAAAAGCAATGGTCAAACCTGTTTGAATAAAGTTACCTGAGGGGTCATTGAAGTACCATGACTGATATCTCCAACCGTTTGCTCTCTAAGTCAAGAATTTAGCTTTAGAAACTTATTCCGAAATATTAGCAACTGAGTGGAGGAAAGGTATCAGCGGTATGTTAAAAATGTAACTCTAAATCAAAAGACTATATACAATGCACAAAGTTCAACCGTTCAACCAGGAGAAGTTAAAAACGTTCAGCAACACAAACAAAGCATATACCATTAAAATTTCCAAAAGAAAACCACGACCTTTTGTGAAAGAGGAGACTTTTCTTTCCACCCACGAGATGGATGGATTGCGTTGAGTTATTTTTCGAAGTGTTTCAGTTGGTGAATTTCGCCATTTAAAACAACATCACCCAATGGATAGCTCTTCAGCCATGAGGTAACTCTTGAGTTGGATTGGATTTGGTCACTTTTGAGACAGCGACCTTGTCACGTTCCATCTGACTAAACTACAAATAAAATCTCATTTCAGCTGCCAAAGACACTGGAGTTGCATTAAAAGACCAGTTAAGTGTATACATATACTTTTTTTCTTACATTCATTTTAATACACATTCTTTTCCACTCAATTATATTAAAAAAAAAAAGAGAAAGATTAAATGAAACTTATTTACAAAGACATTTTCCATATTTATGCATTTTAATGAGTTATTAATGTCTAAAATGATGGTATTTGTAGCTCCAATGGCAAGTTGCAGGTGAAATTGGTGCAGTTGATTACTTTACAATTAATGCTTTTGTTGTCATCACCTGCCCTATGCATTGAGGAGTATTCTTTTTACTGATTTTACTTTTGTAACTTTAACTAAATGGCAAAATATCTACACTATCCTCATCAACTGGTAACTTTTTTTTTCACTTGAACAATGTCGCAAGGTTAATTTTAACATTTTCTTTTCTGCCTTCAAGAGGTCAAATTCTTTAGCGTCAATTTCCCAACTGGGTTAAATCTAACTCTGAAAAGAAGGGTTTCTAATTTTATTTGTTATGCTTTGCATGTCAAAAAAAACTTATTAAACAAATTATCTCTGTATAATTATTATACTTTGTGGCTTTGTTAGATAATTTTAAAAGCAAATTGAAAAATTATATCATTCTGTGGTAGATATTACGATTCTAATGTTATAACGTGCTGAAAATACCTCAAAGGTCTGTGTACCCAAGTAGTATAAATTTATTTAATATCAAAAATTAGAAAAAAATGTTTAAATCTAACCATGGAAAGTTTTACGAGATAAGAATTCTGAGTGCGGTAGATCTACGTCGCTTGGTAGTAATATTTCCCTAAAAACCCAAAGTTGACAGCGGATCAAGTCAAAATATGGTAATATTTACGACAATTCGTACTTACACAAATACAAAGTACTTACAATTTGACAAATGCTCATGGGAAGATCTAAGATACTGCAGATATAGATAATGCGTGGTAATATTTATCAATTTTGTACTTCAAAAACATAAGGATTATAGCTAATCTAGTCAAAATGTGGTTATATTCACCACAATTTGTATTGACAACTCCAACTATATCAAAACCCTTAAGTATGCTTCACATATGGGTGGTAAAATTTACCAATTTTGTACTTTAGACAATTAAATTTTACAGAAGATCAAGTCAAAATGTGGTAATAATGACCACAATTTGTATTGACATTTTTAATTTGACAAATGACCAAGGTATTTTAATAATTACCACGAAAAATTCTAAAACTTCAAATATGCAGCAGATGTGGGTAATTTGTGGTAATATTTACCAATTTTGTACTTCAAAAACTGGAAGTTGACAGTTGATCAAGGTAAAATGTGGTAATAATCTTCAACAAAATATGATAAGAGAATCTAAATCGAGCAAAATCCCTTAAAAATTATCGGTTCTAATTATCAAATTATCAGGAAATCAAATTGAATAGTTATCACAACTTGAAGATGAATAGGGATCTCAGTGGCGCAATATGCAGGACCGTTGGATTTTGGGCGGATGAGATCTCTGACTCGACTCTCAAAGTTGTGAGTTTGAGTCCCGCCCGGTGCAAGCAACTGAATGTCGGGAAAATACATTTTTACTCTGATGAAAAGTTACATAATGCACCGCCTTTGCCCAAAAAACTCTACAATGGACTTAGCACATTCTTCTAACACGGAATATACGACTATGCAGCATGATTACATTGTACAAAATATATCCTGATACGATTAATATTAATAACTTGAAGAAGAATCAGGGTCAAAATGTGGTCATTATTACCACACTTAGTACAAAAATCCACACAGGAAAAAATATTTCTGTAAAAATTGTTCGTAATTGTTTGTGAATTCCTACTGGGGACTTACAAAATGCTCATAAATCGTAAAATCTATTGAAAAGTTCGTAAGTATTTATACTTTTCTTCACAAACATTGTTCGTAACATGGTCGCTCAACGAACATATTTTTTGTTCTTTTTGGAATATTTGTATGCAAATATTTGTAAATAACCAGAAAATGTTTGTACAATTTTGTCATTTGTTCGTAAAGTTTTGTTACGAACTATGTCTGTGAAGAAGTACAAACTTTTACAAACTTTTTTATTGGTTATTCAATTTATGAACAATTTATGAAATTTTGTCAAAAGGTAGAGTTGTGTGTTGATGTTGTGCATCAATTTGATGAGACTTTTTGTCACATTTTACAAACTTATCACAAGAAGCAGTTGGCTGCCGAATTAACAAAACTTTTCAATAGTCTATATGGGAGAATGTCCTTTTGACAAAATTTCCTGTTATTTTTTCAGAGGAGAAATGCAAAAACATTTATACAAATAATTTTACGGATTTTTTTTCCGTGTATATTGACTGATAATCAAGATAAAAGGTTGTAAAAGTCACCTAATTCTTTATGCAAATCCAAAAAATGTAACATAGACTACGTGGTTTATATTTACCACGTTTTACGATAAGAATTACCACGATATATGTTAAAAATAACACAGTAGCATGTGTAATATCATTACTTTTCGAGACTTATTTGACCAGGGTCATGAACACTTTGAAGTACTCAGAAAAACGGTTTGTTTCTCGTTAAGTTTGTCAAAAAGATGTATGGTAAGTGTGCCAAATTCCGGCCAGCTTGAAATTCCGGCCAGCTTGAAATTCCGGCCAGCTTGAAATTCCGGCCACCTTTTTTGTTCCTCAAATTTCCATGAATTTTTAGTTTTTACATAATCCAGAGATTATACAATGCAAAAGAATAACAAAAAACGTAGCTTCGACAAACGTGATGACGTGAAAAAGACATTTGAAGAATTCCCGAAGGGCAAGAACTATGAGAATGAAGGTGGCCGAAATAGGGCACCAAAGCTATGTTTACATTTTTATTCACTTTAAAATGTATTAAGAATGATTTTAAAGGAAATAAAGACGATAAACTATCTACAAGGTTCTAAGCGACACTCCTTAAATAGAAGGAATGAAAAAAATCAATTTCTATTAAAGATATTACATTTCAAACTTGAGACTTTGGCGCTTGTATGCAACTATGCCGAAATTTGGCACACTTACCCTATTTTTCCAAATTGGCAAAAGTGTTTTGTAAAAAATATCCCTTTGACAAACTTTTAACAAAAAAAACACAAACTTTATCCTTCAGAGCGGTCGTATCTACCACAAACTATTCTAAGATTATTTCTGACAGACCTGACAGAGTTAAAATATAACCACGTTGCGTGGTAAAATCTACCATACTACTTGGGGCCATTTTTACCACGAATTCACCTTAAACTGTTAACAAACATTGCTAGAAACCCTTCTCTTCAGAGTTTAGTGTCGTCAGCTCAATAAATTTGCTTCACAGCCTCATCTTAAAATTTTGTATTCACTTCTGCACTGTGAAGTGTTAGATCTCATTTGTCCTAAAACGTTCCCGCTCCCATTAGCTGTTTCTCCTCCCTAAATGCTCTCGGATAAATAAGTGAGATGCTGCTGGTGATCAAGGTTGCTGAAGGGGTGCTCCAGCAAGATGTTCCGGATGATGGGGATGAATGAATTGTCTACTTGCGTTCATCATCGGTATCTTCACCAAGATCATCATCTCCTGTTGATTGGGTACCTCCGGAAGATGATGAGAGAATGGGTCCGGAGAATCGCAGCAGGGATGTGAGGATACCACCAAAGCCATTTCCACCACCAGAAGCATCATCTCCAGTTTCGCCGCCGGATGTTGCAAAGCCCGTTCCCGAACCACCAAGGAAGGATCCACTGAGTCCGCCGAATTTGTTCGTGATGGCCTGAATCTTGGGCGTAATCACGGCTGAGATAAGGCTCTGCAGACTGTTAATCTGTGGTGGACTCTCGATGCCCAATTGCTTATTCTTGGCAATGTTGGTTTGATCCAGTACATCGATAAAGCGCGTTTTCGAATCAATTAGCGAATCAATTTTCTACAGAGGGCATATTTGTATACAGAAAGATGTTAAGGCTAATAACTCAAGAGAGATTTTTGTGTGTCGTGTGTGAAAATGAAAAATCTCCTCTGCCATCAACATTGAATTATTGCATGTGCTTGGCACAAATTTCTTTGCTGAATTATTAATTAGCTCTGGAGTTAGGTGTGAGGGTTATACAAATTACTTAAAATTGAGAAATAAAAAAGAACTTACACTGAAAACTAATCCAAGGAGGGCATTTTTGGTACCAAAAACCGCATCAGGCAGTTTTCGCTTTTCCCGTTCCAAGCCTTGGCCACTGTCTTCCTGGAAGAAAAATCATTGAAGCTCTGAGAATTTTCCCTGAGTGATGTGACATGTACGGCTATTAGCGTGACCATTGAAAATTGCTAATCATCCGTATTACTGTTTGGTCTCTGAGATTGTAAACAAATTGGTTTGGTAGCAGCGTAAAAAAAATGTCTTTACGTAACATGCATTGGTATGTTTAAACAATCACAGCATCAATAATCATGGCTAAGACGCAAGTGGAAGGCCGACAGTTAAGTGATTGTCCTAATCTCAAAAAATGAAAGTCCTCCACTGAGAAATTCTTTACAGATCGAACGGATGGAAATATCCATCGAAAGTGATTTGGAACAGTCGGAGGTTGATTGAGACACAATCAATTAAAAAAAATGATCGCAATAGCACTTATGATGGCTATTTTTTTGGTGATCAGGAACAAAAAGACCCTCAAATGCGATACAAAAGAGCCACAAAAGACTATTGCTAAATTTAATAGCGACCGGTGATGGAATAGAGCAAACTTTCACTGATGTTTTTGGGACTGCTGATGGCATGCAATGTATACCGATCGCGATCTCATATGTCATGGTGATCATCAGGTAGGGGAAAGCGGGGCTAATAGGGAAAAGAAATTTTTTTTTTATAAATTCTCAGATTATTACCAATAATCACGAATATAATTAGCAATGCAATAACGGCTGAAATAGTCAATAAAAATTAAATTTCGTCAACAAAAAGGCAAATTACTACATTTTTTTCACTTCTTGAATAGTATTTTTTATAGTCATAGAATGTCTGCAATGTGAGTAAATTAGGTAAATTATAAATATATGACTTTACGAAATAGAAGTATTAATTCGTCTTTACGATCCAAATAAACATTTAATTTGATCAAATAAAATAAACTTAGCCAATACGATGAGCGAAATTGACGATATTTAACACATATTGATGGCTCTATTTAGAATTTATATCTCCGAGATTTTATTCCCAGGATCGAGCTCTATAACTGCTGAAAATTTCAGTGATCATCCGACGTCTGTGTGACGAAATATTAAATTTTTTCAAATGGCTCTCCTAAAAAGTTGTCATTCTGAGGTATAAAACAGTTTAAAATGGAACCGTCAATAAAAATGAATAGTTAAAAATTTATTTGGTATGTTAGACATCTTCTGCAATCAACAAGGAATGTACTCCAACTCGGAATCATTCATTCATTTTCAACCGCTTATCCCTATTGGGGTCGCAGGCCCATGACATCCAAATTAGCAGCCCACGCTTGTCGATCCTCCGCCACTTCAGGAATATGTTCGGGTTCGATCCCAAGGCGTTCCAAGACAAGATTCTGAATTTGATTCAGCCACCTTGTCCTAGGTCTGCCTCGAGGTCGATGCCTTCTCACAATGGCTTGCATAGCTTTTCTGGGGAATCTTTAACTCGGAATCGAATTTCTTAATGATACTTTCTTCTTAATCAAACCACTTAATTCGGAATCAAGTAGAGGAAATTGCCCTTTAGGGGTCCAAATCCGAAAACATCCCAAATGTTTATTTCTCGCTATTAAGTGCCTCCACCCAAAAAACGCAATTTTTGACCTTTTCACCTTGCCATACAGGGCGTACAACAATTTTTCAAAGTCTAAGACTATCATAAATTAAGTAGAAGAAAGTGCCGATGCTCCATACGATTTCAAGTTTCGTAAAGACTAATTTTTTTCTAATATTTATGAATAAATGTGACTGCGCAATATATTTTAAAAACTAGGCAATTTCCCTTAGTTTTTAAAATATGGCTGTGTTGGGATCTTACGAAGCATAGGCGGTTTCCTCTGTTTTATTTATGATAGTCTTAGACTTTGAAAAATTGTTGTACGCCCTGTATGACAAGGTGAAAGGGTCACAAATTGTATATTTTGGGTGAAAACGCTAAATCGCGAGAGATAGAGATTTGGGATGCTTTCGGATTCGGAATTCGAACCCACTTTAAGTCGACCTGGGAACCTGAAGATGGCAGATCTTCTATGAAAATTGCAACAGTGTCAATTTGAAATTCGGGAGTCAGTTCCCCTCACTAGAACGAGATACCAAAGACGGTGTTCGAGCGGAAAGAGAGGCGGTTTTTGTTGGTTCAAGCAAATGGGAGCCTAGTGGTCTGTATTATGAGTCCTTGGGAGTGAACAATCGGCTATCACAAGACAACAAAATATAAGGGTCCCGGTCAATATCCCGAAAGTCAAAATCCCGAAAGCCAAAATCTCGAAAGCCAAAATCCCGAATGGGCCAAAATCCCGAATTTTTAAGTGTCATAGCTACTCCCACGATTGTACCCGCGTTTTCTGGAGGAAAAGGGAAATCTTCTGTGTCTTGGAAAATTATTCTAAACATTTTCCCCCATATAATTTCACCCCTTTCAGGATTTTGGCTTCCGGGATTTTGGCTTTCGGGATTTTGGCCTTTTCGGGATTTTGGCTTTCGAGATTTTGGCTTTCCGGATTTTGGCTGCCACCGAAAATATAATATGATTCTCGCATTACTCTTTTTCACAATCTTCTCCTTCTTCTCCAAAAACAAGTTGTTTTTAGAATACATCATACATATTCTACTACAAATTATTGACACAGGAACATCTTCGAAGCATAATACGTTCGATTTTGAAAAAAAAAACATAAAGTAATTCTTCAAGTTTATAAGAATGTGTGAACTTTTTATTTCCAGACAATCAGAATAATCTAAAAAAAAGAATTTTTAGTTAAGAAGGGCGTTAGGAGAAAAAGTAAGATCATATATAGATTACCTGGGTCGACTTATGGGTGAGGTTCAAAGAAGAACCATAATCATCCATAGGCAAAGGGTGAACATCTAAAATAAAGGTCCCAACCAAAATCCGAAACATTCGTAAAACTAAAGAGAAGGACAAGAATAAAGAAAACTAAAATTCCTTTTTCTGACGAGGACCGTAAACCATTCTAATTCGATATCTCTAGTCGCTCTAGTCCCTTGTATGCTTGTATAGCCTATGCATCACACATGGAATTTTTGACCTTTTTGACTTTGTCGTTCAGCCAAACAATAATTTCTCGAAATCTGGCACTATCATCAATAAATTCCTTGGGCCTGAATAGCGGTATACAAAGTTTCATTAAGAAGTTCGACTTTGAATTGGCAAACTTTCATTTAATCAGATGTAAGCTACCGGTCCATAAGGGGAGGTTCCGGTTCAAGTTCGTTAAACGTGAGTAGAGTTAGTTTCTGATGAAACCCAGTTAATACCGCTTGGAAATGGCCGGCTTCCCGGATGTACATTGGGTTGCACCAACAATGCCAATAATATACCCTTACAAAATTATTCTTATACACAAATCGAACTATAACTTGGTCATAAAATTAGAAAAAATATATATTATTTCAAATAAAAAGTAAATAATTTCACAATTTTTTGAACAAAGTAAAATTTTATAGTCAGCAAGAATTGCTAAATGGAGAATACATCAAAAATGTTGAAATTTCAAATTAAAAGAAAATACTAAGAACTATTTCCAACAAAGAAAAACAATTTTAGTCAATAAATTGTTTAAAAAAAATTATTGAAAGTAATGCCTCCAGTAGGTGCCTTCTGTAATAGCACGACAATGTAAAACGATAAATTTACTTTTTATGTAAATTATTTTATGTAAATTGTGTAAATTCGGAAGAAATAATTCAAAATCCTACCGATAAATTTTTAATCGCTAAACAAATATTCAATTTTATTTTCAAATGCTTATTTTTTCATTTAAAGTTTAAACTTAAACATTCAAGATATTATTGTATTCCTTTTTGTTGCATTTGTATTTGACAATATTAGATATAGCCGGCGACGTATTTATAGTTCTATAGTGAGTTATTTGTTTAATACATTATACAGAAAAAAAATTGTCAAATACATTGCTTCCAGTGCAATCTTTACTCATTGTTTCATTTGAACAAAAAAACTGAACAAGACAGTTTTAGATTAGATTAGATTACAGTGGGGGCGATTCCTCGCGGAACCGCTGCACCCAGGCCTCCTTTTGGGCCCATTATGCATCCCCGATTAGAACAAGAGAGTTACGACTCTTCATTATTTACTTGTTTTATATTATTCTTGATTTTTTAATCCGCTCAAAATCGAAAAATGTTTCTACCATCGTTATCATTAAGACAAAAA
Source organism: Phlebotomus papatasi (assembly GCF_024763615.1). Lineage (NCBI taxonomy): Eukaryota > Metazoa > Arthropoda > Insecta > Diptera > Psychodidae > Phlebotomus > Phlebotomus papatasi. The sequence goes on along the minus strand of NC_077224.1, from coordinate 12,656,236 downwards.
GAGTTATTAATAACTCGTATCAAGTGTTTTGTTGTTGTTAATAATTCGAAAATTATTTTCCAATATTTCACTGGACCAAGGTTAAGATGAAAATCAAGCCCATTACTCTGACATCTACGATCCCCCTTTCGATTTTATAATCCTATTTACCAATTTTATTAATTTAACCCTTAACACCCTCTTGAGGCTAGATTTTTGAGAACATTTGTAATTTGAGATTTGAATTTAAAATGATAAGAACAAATTATACCTTAAAAATTCAATAATTACCTGTTTTTTTTTAATTTCTTTTAAAAATTAAAGATATTTCTGAATTAAAATAAAATCCAAATTTGACTATTGTTATACTTAGTTAAGGATTAATCCTTTAAGCAGGATTACGCCACCGTTGACTCAAAAATGATTATTTTTTCCAATGGTCGATTAGGGGCCCAACTTATAATCATCAGTCTTCGCTCGCTCAATTTCTTAACTATAAGAGAAACTGAGCTTAAGACATTTTATGCATAATGTATTCATAGTTAGATTTATACCCCTGTAATATCTAATTAGCCATGGTAATCTTCACTGACAGTCCGACATATTAGTTATTTCTTCAAGTACGAGAAGATTATTAATACAAAATAATAGGGGAAGGTTTCAGGCTTCGGACATTACTAGGCGTTCCCGCAAGGGGATTTCTAGAGACGCATTATATTTTTTCTCATACGGTATAGGGTTGTTAGTCCCATGCCTTGTGGAATCAAGTGCAGTGAAACGCACTGGATGCAATCCATGCACCTTTTACGCCAGAAAAATTCCTGGTGACCTAAAAGGGAAATTCGAACTCGGGACACTAGCATCAGAGAGCGAGAGCTCTACCATGTGACGCATAGAGTGTCCCTCTTGACTTGATACTACACTGACAAAAAAAAAGAGGCTACGATTAACCTTTTTTCGTCATAACTTTAACACTTTTTAGGTGTAAAAATATATCATCATTTTTTAATGTTAATTTTACACCTTTTGAGGGTAAAATCAACGTGAAAAAAGGTAACTTTAACCCCTAATACACCAAATAAAAAGGGTAATATTTACACCGATTTCGGATCAATATTGCAGGGTAAAATTACCATTTCCAGAATGTTATTTTGACTTTTTCGGATTTCTCTCAGTGATTATGGGAAAAAATGTGAAATGTTCGAAAAGCCAGAGCGTGTGCGAAGCCTGAAATCTTTCCTGTAATGGAATCTCAATCAGATTTATAATTTCAAATTATTACTTTTTCATTATTACCGTCAAGCGCCTGGCAAGTTGGCCTTTTTATATGGAGCTATTTGAAGCCAATTCCTAAATTGATCTCGGACTGAGCTCACAGTGCTCCAAGGAAAAAAAATATTTAAACAAAAATTGAGTATATTTATCCCTCCATGCGAAAAGATATCTTATAATACGGAAAAAGTTCTTCCTTTTTAAATATTTAGCATAGCAATCACGATTGCAGAATAATTCCCATACGCATTTGTATGTGAAAGTAAGAAATTGGCTTCAACTTTGAAGGCCACTCGCCGGGAACTAGATTACCGTAAATTCGAGTGACTTTATTACTCTGCTGTTCATAAGCTTTTCTTTAATTCTAGGATTTGAAAATTTCCTTAGAAGATAAGAGGACTTAAGGAGTATGCCCTAGACAGTATTATGCCTTAGACATATTTACGATTTAAACCAAGAGGCGGCTTAACGTAATTGTAATTTAAAAAAAAAAAACGATTTAACTAAATTCCCATCAGTTTCTAACTAACTAAGTCATTTCTCTGCCTAAGCCGAGAGACGGATTAGTCAGAAACTGGTGGAAATATAATCTGATCATTATTTTGATTATAATTACCTTAAACCGTTTCTCGGCTTAAGTCGTCAATGTGTCTAGATCTAAAGCATTACGGCTGAAACCGAAAGTCGTCTTAGTAAAAAGCTGATGGGAATGTAGTCTAAACATGATATTGATTAAAATTACGTTAAGCCGTCTTTCGGCTTAAGGGCCTTAGCAGACCTGAGGATTAGCCGAGAGACTGCTTAGCATAATTATATTAGAAATAATGGTCAAACTACATTTCCGACATTTTCCTCTAAGTCGTCTCTCGGCTTAAGTCGTAAGTGTGTCTAGGGCATAAGCCGTAGGCTCCAGCGCTTTAGGACATGAATCTGATTTAACATCTCGTATCGGTGAAGGCTATCCTTAACGCACTAGGATAAAAGAAAGTAACGAAGAACCGGAGGTTAACACTAAACCTACCGACCGTTTTTTGTCGTTTTTCGGTCAAATAACAAACTGTGGTAGGGTAGGATACTTAACAAATTTGTCTTGGAAAAGAGCAAAAAATTAAAATTTAAATACTGAAAAACATATTAGGGGAAACTGGGGCACCACCAAACACGGGGTACCACCAAACACTAATTTTTGTTTCTAAACTACTTGGACAATCTCGATCATTCCTTCAGTGGACAAGCATCCCTATAGTGCCTATAAATTCCTATCGGTCTTATCCTCTGAAGTCGAATATCCGATTAAAAAATCGCGGTGTTTGGTGGTACCCCGTGTTTGGTGGTGCCCCAGTTTCCCCTATATGCATTATTTAAAAAAAATCATAAAGTTTGATAGTGACATTGTACCGTTTAAATTGTGTTCATTTTAAACCGGTCAATTTGACCGGGTCTTGGTAGGTTTAGTGTTAAAATAAATACACCCGTATCTACGATAGTTGAAACTGGGGTACCACCAAGCACGGGGTAGCTCCAAACACTAAGTTTTATTTCTAAACTACTTGGACTATTTCGACCATTTCTTCAGTGGAAAAGCATCCCTATAATGCCTATAAATTTCTATAAGTCTTGTCTTCTGAAGTGGAATACCCGATTAAAAATTCGCAGTGTTTGGTGCTACCCCGTGTTTGGTGCTACCCCGTGTTTGGTGGTGCCCCAAGAAGCAAAATTGCTGCCTTATAGAACCAAGTGTTAAACAAGTCTTTTAGTGCACTTTTAAAAGACTTAAAGTGAGAATTTTGTGATGAAATTCCTATAGAAGCTTCTAAGATCCTTAAGAGTGCGCCACTTTACTTATAGTAATCTCAAAGATGGAACCAAGAGCGTTATAAGCAAATAAAAAGAGTTTTGGTTCTATAGTGCCTTACTTAAGGAATTCTACAAAAATATATTAAGAAAGAATTGCTTCTTGGGGTCCCAGTTTCCTCTACTGTATTTACTCAATTTCCATTCACAATGATTGTCCGGAAAGACCCACTGGTCCCCTACACGATTTTGACACCATTGGCGGTTTTGTGCAACCATCAATTGCTTTTTTAGACCGATCATCAGGCAATGAATGTGATCATCTTAATTGTGATCACTTACCAATAATGCTCATCTCAATCAAGCACGAAATGGTAATTTTGCAAAACAGTGGAAAGCTTTCACGGTGAATCTGTATGCGATTTGTGGTATTTAGAAGCCCGAAAGGTATTGCATAATTTCTTTCTGGCACGCATCTAAATGGTTGGATTGATGGTGTTGGAACTATAACGCGATAACATGTGCTATTGAGTCATTATTGGCACAATCATCCTGCAATTTTTCTTTTTACCTGTTGCAATTGACCAATTGGAATGTCCAAATTTTTTTTTGTGGGATATCACTTTGAAAGACTTACCACTTGATTGAGGGGATCCAGGTGATCGTCGAGATCATCGTTGCGCTTTACTCGTAATGCTGGTGATGCTGCAATTTGTTGGATGACCAGAGTCACCAAGAATGCCACAATTAGTCCACTTTTTGTCCACATTTGGGATGAATTGGCTGCAAGAGGGAAAAATTGTTGTATTGCTGAATTAGTTTTGGCAGAACGAAAGACTTCAATGGGTGAATAGGAAAGGAACTTTTTTGCACTTTTGCCTAGGAATGAGGGTTTTGTGGTAGAAGTTAAGGTGGAAGTTATCGAGGAAAAAGATGGACACTGTGCAGAAGATCACTACGGTACCACACGATTGGAGATACTGAGTGGCTCCAAGAAGTAGTCGCGGGAGCATTCACGAGCGGAATGACCGCAATCGAAAGTTATAGGAGTTTTGCGCGCGTTATTGCTTGTAAGTTTTGCCTTCTTCTTCTACCTCCCAAATGAGAAACTTGTTGGATGAAAATTACACCAACAGTCACAATCAGTGTATTAAATCAGCTCTGTATTGTGTATTGTATTTCCATCTTTTTTCTTCACCTTAGGAGCCCCACCACGAAGAAATGGATATGAGTATTTTGTTGCAAACTTTTATTATTATTATTACCGAATGAAGAAAATGCAAGTGAACTACTCAATTCCGCACCAGAAGCTCAATTGCAGGTGAGAATATTCCAACCAAGACTCAAAAGTCTTTCGGTTTTGTGGAGAAAAAAATTGTGCGGGGATTTCTGTCTTGGAAAATATCACGAAGAAGGTGACGCGAATAGCACAAGATCAGATCGGCAAATGAACTGGTATCATGTGAGATTGTTGGTATTTCTACAAGGCAAAGAAGTGGTAATGCTGCACAGACCCGACCATAAAACTGGGTCAGCTGTTTTCAATTAAACCGCGTGGTGGTAGCCTTTAATCCCCCGGACCAACACCCAAATGGATAGAGTTTAGGATTCTTCACAAATTCTCTAATTACCCATTCCCTCTTGCGCGATTTAACGCAAAATTTCCCAAAAGTTCCATAACCATCCTCAATAAAAGTCATTCGCCACAATAATTGTTCTTGTCTTGCATCATACTGACCACAAAAAAGCGACACTTTTAATTTTTGCATGGATTTGTATAGGACAATAAATAAAATATTGCGCACTAAACTGGATTTTTGATGGGGTTATTTAGCAATAATTGCGGTTTATTTTCAACCCAGCCCCAATTGTGTTTAGTGTAGAAAATATTATGTTGTGCTTAGTGGCGCCGGAAGGTCAGATTATTCTAAAACTTTATCTAAAATACATGCAATTATTTGTGCAAACGGAATTTCATAATAGATCATTACAGTCCTTTTAATTTAAAACAATTTACCAAGATCAAGATCACGATAGCAAAGAATAAAATTGCAGCTTGAACAAATAATACAGTATTTTCATGTTAAAATTCCTCTAAAAATTGGCTAATTTTGCAATTTCAGAACTGAAAAATTTCTAATAGGAATTAATTTCCTCAAAAGTTTAATTTTTGTGTCTACTATTACATGCTTCGTGAAATATTTACACTTTTTCTCACATTCCAATAAACTTTTATGTAACTTTACAATGTTAATTGAGATGTAAAAGTAATCACAAGATATATCTATTCCGTGGTGTTTTGGAAAATAGTGTTTCTTAACAAAATTTTATGATTGTTTTGTTGCATTTCTTTGTTTTACAAATCATTTTTATTTATTTAAAACACACAAAACAGTGAAAACTGTTTTGGATAGATCTATTGATGAAAATCTAAGATCTGATACCTAGGCTTAAGACGTGTTTTGTATCCCTCTTGTACCTTTTCTATGCAAGACATTGAAAATTTATTTAAATAAATACAATTTAGAAAAAAATAGGAAATATGTTGCTAAAAAATATCAAGTTTCTGACATAAATTGTTTGATATTGTTAAATAATTTGTTTGAAATACTATAATTTTCTATTCTCTTAAATTATTTTAAAATTACATAAGTGAGATCTATAATAACAATTATTTTTTAAATTATAAATATTTTATTACAAAACAAATATTTAGGTTCGGAGTTAGCTTTTTATGATATTTTTTAATTTACAAGCACAACTATGAGTTTTTTCTAAATATGGGTATAAAAATTCTCGCGATTAACTTTAATAGAGAAAACATTAAACAAAATTGATATTTCCATTAGACTATATTTATTGCAGAATTTATTTAATTTCACATTTAAAAGCTTAAGGATTTGTCACCTTAAAAATTAAAAGCTTCAGACCAAATACAATTCAGAGCTTAAAGACAGATTTAATGACTTATAACTTAAAGATTAATCTCACAAAATTCAGAAGATAAATTGTAATGTTTTTATTAAATTTATTTTGCTATGACACTATCAATTAATGATTGTTCATAATAAGCCATGGTACATGGAATAAGTACGTAGAGATCAAACGTCTACAAATATCAATTACGGTTAAAGATATAATTGAAAAAAAAATACTACCAATATTTCTGTGTGAATTTTTGATTTTTAAACTTTTAGCTTCTATAAACTATTTAGCTATCTAAGATTTAGCTTCTATCAACGCATCAAATCTTCTCAACTCGAATTAAAAATTGCTGAGAAAAAAAGTCTTAGAATGATACAACAAACTTATTAATGAAAAAGAACTTGAAACCTCATCAAATCAGTTAGAGTACTGAATATATTTATGAACATATTTAACATAAATTATTTTTAAGTGTTCCTTTTATTTTAAAAAATCTACTGTTATTATGCATATTAATCGTAGCGAGACATTTTATTTTTACTACAATGTAGGGGAAAGTACTCTACCTTTGAACGTTCATGCCTTATAATGTGAATTTTCTCTTATTTTTTTTTCGGTACTAAAATATGTCGTTTGCAACTGATTAAAGTTTGTAAACGACAATTGATAAAGTAATCCGTAATATGTCCACCATTAAGACCTATCGTTAAATAGACATTAGCATAGGTAGGGGAAAGTGGTCTGCTTTTGAATGCGGCAGCCTTTGAATATTTCAATTTTTCTCTTATGTTTCAAAACAAAAACCCAATTCTCTAAACTATAGTTAATACAACTAACTATTTTCTATCGATTTCGATTAACAAAATAAAATTTTTGTTTTGGGAAGTAAGAGAAAAATTGAAACGTTCCAAGGCTGCCTCATTAAAAAGTAGACTACTTTCCCCTAACAATTATTTAGTATTTTTAGGATTAAAGCTTATTTAACACTAAACCTACCAAAACCGGTCAAATTCGCAGGGTTATAAACTTTTTAAAATGAACATTATATTTAGACAGCACACTCTCACTATCAAACTTTATAAATTTCTTAAAATATGCATGTTATATTTTTCATTGTATAAATTTTATTTTTTTCCTCTTTTCCAAGAAATAAATATTTATTGAGTATCCTACCTACTGCGGTCTGTTATTTGACAGAGCGTACTAGGAAAAACGACCAAAAAGGTCGGTAGGTTTAGGCTAGCTTCAGACCTGAGACTTAGCCATATGGCTTAACTCCCCTAATTCCTAATCAGGCATGATTTTTTAGAAAATTGTTGTTTAGGTTTGGTTTATAAGAGCAAATGATTCATTAGATTTTGAAAAATCAATAAAATTTCTTGTTATTTAGATATTTGAGACCTTCGGGAACTGGGCTAAACCTGCAGTCTGAAGCTGAAATTAGTGTGAAGGTTTTAAACTTAAGGTTTGTTATGATATGACTGAGTAGTCTTGCATAAATTATTAATCCGACGTCGAGTTTCTGAGAAAGAAATTATAATGAAAATGGTCCTCATTTTGTGTAAGCACTACTTGAAGGAGGGGTGCAGGCAGGAGCTTATATGGATAGATAATAAGCTGAAACCGTACACTGACATTCCGAATTTCATGAAGATTCCTTTAGCTGATCTTAAGTAATTCGATATCAATGAAGTATTTCTATGAAAGGTTAAAGACACTTTTAGAAGGACTCACGGTGAATATCGTAATGAGTTTCGGCAATTTTTCATCTTGTACCATTACCTAATGCGTCTACTCCCATATGTGGACAGCTTTCATTTTTGCCCATTGTTCTATGATCTTAATCTAGCTCATATTTTATGCTTAAAAAATGTCCTTATTTATTCAGAAAGCTTACGATATGAACAACCCCAGAAAATAACAAAGACTTCTTCAGACTTGATAATTAACCATATCGGGTTCCGGTCAAAATCCCGAACGCCAAAATCCCGAAAGCCAAAATCCCAAACGCCAAAATCCCGAAAGCCAAAATCCCGAACGCCAAAATCCCGAAAACCAAAATCCCAAATTCTTAAAAGTGTCATAGCTACTCCCACGATTGTACCCGCGCTTTCTGGAGGTAAAGGGAAATTTTCTGTGTCAGGAAATTATTCTAAACATTTTCCTCCATATAATTTCATCTCTTTCAGGATTTTGAAAATTCGAGATTTTGGCTTTCGGGATTTTGGTCTTTCGGGATTTTGGCGTTCGGGATTTTGGCTGCCACTGACCATAACACACTTTTGCGATTTTTTAAAATTTGTTCTTTATTATGATCTTTTTTTCATTATCTGAGTTGTTTTAGCGTATATTAAACAAAAATTCTCCAATTTTACTAATCGTTTTAAGAAAATTTTAAAACTCCACTTGTACATCGAACAAGGGTTTAGAAATCTGAAATTACGGATAATTTTCAATCTCTTCAACGTAAGCTTTTTGAGATTAAACTGGATTCTGAAAATTCACTAAATACCCTATCCAATTCTGTAATAATTGAAAATTTAAAAAATCTTCAATATGCCTCTCAAATTGCGGAAGTGCGATATGGTTTAGCGTCTTTGCTGCTTTCAAAATAAGCAAGATTGTCAGGAAGATTTTAAGTAGAACTTAGAATAATCGCTCTCCTTGCTATTTTATAATTATAAAATTCCTTGAGCTCTTTCTTCCTAAGAAACCTAAGATATTTTGAAACAACCCGTATAAAAGTTAAAAGTAGTCGTAACCTGGTATTATTTACCATCCTATAATTCCCACCTAAGTTTCGACTTCAAATTTCCAAACACCGTAACTCTTTAAAGGGTCTTTACAAGATGATAAATATTTTACAGTGTTATACATTTTAGAGCTTATCTAAGCCAACATTTTGTCCATAAATATACGAAAATACTGTTGAAATATTCCTATAAACAGTTTGTCAAGGTCAAAGTTTGAAAAGGCTCTAGAGAGCGTACCTGTCAACCGAATGGTGTGATGTTTGGGCTTTTTGGAAAGGTCTTGGAATTTCTGATAAGCCCATACCGATTCTAATGGGGTTTAAACCGGTAATGAACCTATTCATAACCGGTGGCAAATTTTTATACGAAACCGATGAGCAATATACTCTTCTTCTTCTTTTCATTCTAATTACTCTTAAGCTTAAGAATCGCTAGGAGCTTAAGATGTAAGCTTTAAGAATCGGTAAAAATTGTTTAAGAATCAGTTAACGGTAAACGATGAAGATTACTTTTGAAGTATTCGTATCTAATTTACGAGTTCGATCATTCCGCAAAGCATGAGGATCTATATGTCACCGTTTTTTTTTACTTTATTTCAAAACTCAGTACGGGAGACAGGGGCAGAATTAGTCAAGGGTAGAATTAGACAGTGCGGTGTTATAGTTCCCCTTAGAAAGAATATGGGCACTCAATGGGTCAAGTGGTAGTGCACTTGCTCTATGATGCAAGTGTCCCAGGTCCAATCCCCTTTAGGTCACCAGGAATTTTTCTGGCATTAAAGTTGTTCGGATTGTATCCAGTGAGCTTCACTGCACTAGATTCCACGGGTCATGTGCCAGCATTATTATTAGAAAGAATATTGAGCAAACTACTATTTATTCAGAGTAATTAGCTCCCTCCCAATCTATTTAAATATTTATCAATATGATGCAATCATGTTATACACAAATTAGATGCAATGAAAAATTTCATTAGCTGACTAAATCTACCCCAGTCTCCCCTAATTAATATATTAGCTATTAAATATATATTTTCTTTAATATCTGGGCCATTTTACGAAAACTTTGTTAATTATCTAATGGATAGAGAGTGTCACTTGTGCAAAATCCAAGAAGCAACAAGTGCAACTATTCTTGTAACAAATTTTTTCCCATATTTTTCCAAACTTGAAGAGTGGCAAAACCCCTCCGAAAAACTTAAGTTCCAAGAATAAAGGAGAAGAAGCCAAATGTTAAATCCATGTGAGCTGAGCATTCTCATTATTAATAAATGGATATTTTTGTGCTGTATCTTCAAAATTTTAATTGTTTTCTAGAATCACTGCCACAAGTTTATTTTTTGTTACAAGATGTCAGCGCCACTAGCGGGTGAAAATTGCCGCTAGTGGCGCTGTCAACTCTTCTCAAATTATGTTCTATTTGAAAATGGCATTGCTTAATTCCTAATAAAGGTTTCTGTTTCTAACTACACAACTTTAAACAAATTTTCAAATAAATTTCATTCATATGAATGATCAGTATATGTTGATGTTTATACAGTAGAGTCTCGCTATAGTCCATATTTGCTTTCAAATTTGACACTTGGGTCGCACTATAGTCCATGTAATTTTTTAAAATTATCAACGGACTTTTAGTATTGAAATTGTTCGACGGCTTCCACTTTCTTTGCGATTGTGGTACTTGTCTTTGCTCTCTTCATTGTGGATCACAATTATCACAACTACTTAATAAAGTTTGCCAAAAATATTAAAATAATTATGAATTTCGCATACTAAAAAACATAACCTAACTTAAAATCAGTCTTTTGAAATCAACGGTCGATAAATTGTGGACTATAGAGCGATGGCCTATAGCGAGACTCTACTGTATTATATTTCCGTTATCTATTGAGTTATTAATTGTTTACTATGTATTGTAGTATTTTTTTGCTTATTAGAATGTCGGTTAAAATACTGCCGAATCAAGTGTTTAAGCGGTATAATTCCTTATTATCACAAACTTAAGCAAACACGGTATATTTTTTGAATTTTAAATTATATTTCCAAAGCAAATTTTAGCAATATTCCATGTAAAAATTGCGCATTAATTTTACATTGACCCGAGAGAAGCATGATAAATTGACTGTGTAGTTTCCAAACTTGATGTCTCAGACAATTTCCAATTTTCTGCCATTTGAGCTTTAACTTGATGAGTGTTTCTCTTTCACAGATCAACAAAAGACAACAACAAAAGCTCACCACCCTCGGATCTTGCAATGCTAAACAAGTCGATGAGCAACATAAAATATTATTTTGATATTTAATGATAGTCTGGCATGCAACAATTGCTGAAAGAGCTGGTAAAGTCTAACATCAGACAATTAAACAGTTTATTTTGAGGAAGTGAAAGAGACGACATGAGCACGTTTTCTATTATACAATTTTTCCATTGAATTTCCTCCTTATGCGTTTTCCTCTTTGGATCGTCTTTTATCTCGGCATTTTGAGAAATCAATTTTTTGGATTTTCCAAAGACATTGGAGGTATTGCAATAATAATCTTTTGTGTGATCTTTGGCTCATTTTTTATGCATTTTGACATGTCGCGCTTTTACTTTGCCTTGACCTCCTTGTATTTCGTTCACTCACCATAAACTGGTTCAGAAACACTGACGATGGCTTAAGGAGGCAAATCACTTGGTAATGTGCCTTTTTTTTCTTCTTGGACACATCGAGGGGCACTTAGCACCCATGAGACTATTGCTAATGCAGAAGAGTTGCACCTTAGCAAAAAAGAAGGTGCTGAGGCAGATGACCTGCCAGGTTGGAAGGTGCAATTGAGCTGTAAATGTTGCGAAATCTAACATTTTCCACTGGGAATGCCTAACGCCAAGAGACACCGCAAAATTGTGCAATATTAGTGCTCAATCGTGGCTGAAAATCTTTCACTAATTACTTTACTTTGCTCTTGCACACGCGTATGTCGTATATAATTATGACGGGGTCGGGTGTCAGGAAGGGAACACACGCAGCAACATAGTTAAGTTAAGAATGAGCTCCAAGAAGTGGCATAAAAGTGGTTTGTTGAGTGCAAAAATGTCACAGAAAATAAGAGTGCAAAAGTGAATGCACTATAAGAACGCCCTCATGAGACACTCTGAATCATTTTAAAAACTGAACAAGAATTTCTCAATAATACCCACAGAACGGACATAATTAAAATGACCCACGAATTGCACAATAACAAGGGGTGTTATACCTTTATTGACTTTTTGGGTAAAGCCCGTAATTTGCTGAATTTATTTGCACAAATAGTGTCTCGAGAGAAAAAGTAAGGCATTAAAGTTTTACGGGGAAGTTGATGCAAACTTTCGGAAATATTCATGAAAAAAAAGCCAAATATTCATTGTTTTTGCACAATTCGCTGCTCGTCATAAAATTTGTAATTTCTTCTGTAATACTTTCGTCTGATGAAAGTAAAAGTTGTTGACCTCATCTCATTTTTTTCGTGCTGGTCATCAATCACAGTTGATGAATAAAATGCTAATTCAACGAAATAAATTGACCAAGTTTGCAGATGTTCCGTAGACCTGTTATTACATTTTAGGATTCCAAAAAAACAATTAATAAATTACTCTAATTATACAATAAAGAAAAATAAACAAGTCGAGGTGTATTAAATTTATATAAAAGAAATATTCAAGATACAGGAAAGACACTTAGTTAACCCTTTAAGGACGATTGGAACACCGGTGTCCCATAAAGAAAATAATTTTTCCTGACTACCTAAAGTTATTTTTTTCTAATGTCTGTACATAATTGTTAAGTAGAAGGTTGAAGGACTCTAGAATATTTTTTGCAAGTCTCTAGCTATTTGCTAATGTAGTAAATATTTAAGCTCAAAAATGGCGAATTTTTAAATTCTCAAATTCATAATTAATTTTATTTATTTTTTTTACTTCCAATTTTTTTTTAAGCAAAACCCTTTTGGCAATAAAAACTACAATACTCATACGTAATATTTTTCAATAAAGCGAAAAAATATTATTCACTGGTATTGTCAGAAAAATTACTTAAATTTTTGTGCTATTTTTGTCCCTATCGTACATAGAAGCACAAAATATACCGAATCAGACTCTGTTGGACTTTCCAAGGTTAGCTGTAAGACTTATCTTTGATTATATTATATTTCTCAGTTTAATTTTTATTGTTGATTTTCAGTCCGTAAAAAGTGTCTCGTTGTTAAAGGGTTAAATCGTGGGTTGGCGCATAGTTATCTTTAATTTAATTAATAATTTAGGTCGAATAAAAAATTGATTTTAAATTGATTTTTACTCAATCAGTAAATTCTTTTACCACAAGAACGCACTTCTGAATCAGGAACTGTATTTTTTTTCAAATGACTTATCGCATCACAATAGTTTTCAAAAAATTCATTATATACAAATGAAAAGCAGAAAGCTCAGTTAGTAATCCTACAGACGATTTACCATCCGTTTTTAGAACAAACGATTAGAGGAATTAACTTCTAATTATCAGTGACCCCCATTAAACACATTATCCAAAAACATTTTTTCTCCAAATCTGAGTTTTGGTTTATTTCGGAAATAGCCATAATGATTTTTTTAACTTTACGATACGTTTTAATAATAGTCCATGTAAACTTTTCGTCCACATAATGCCTACGATCGGAAAATTCAAAATTTTGAGTTTTCCAAGGCCAAAGTTTAACCCTCTAACCCCCTTTGTGTGGCAGGTCAGAGAAAAAGCAACAAAAAATATTAGTGCTAAAAAATTCATTTCCAATTTCCATAAAAATACTGATTTAAAGTTATCTGACTAAAATAAATTTATTTTTTACTGAAAGATATGTCATTCTACTTTGTATATTTTATTTAAAATTTTGAAAAAACCAAAAATGGGAATTTTAGAAGCAAAAAGAGTTTCAAAAATTTTTTATATTTTCTCACCTAGCGCCCAAAACTAAAAGAGACAATGAAGAATGGATGGTTTTTTCGACTTTATTGGACCATAATTATCCTAGAAAACATTGTTTTAGAACGTTTTTTCGCATATTAAAGAAAACACCGTTAGAGGGTTAAAAATGATCTTTGTAAATCATGTTTTGCCAAATAAAAGTGGAATAGCGGTCATATGAGCATATTTTGCATAATTTAAAGAAATACATTGGTCATTAAGCCTAGTACAATAAAGTCAAAAAAGTCATTTAGAAAAATAAATTATTTTTAGTATTACATATGGATTATTTTTAAGTGCGATTCCTTCAAATCAAACCCATTTTCATTTCCACTAAACAATTTTTTCAGTTAACCAATATATATATTTCTCAACAAAGTATAAAATAACATTATTCAATCTGTTCAAAATACTAAATCGTATAAGAAGAAATAACATGTATTATACTAGACGTAGTTAAAAAAAATTGGAGAACCTTAATAGCAAGTAGGGTTTGAGCTCATAATTTGGGACAGTTTCTAAATTTGGACACTTTGAGGGTAAAATTGGACACTATAAATAAATTGATTAAAATTATGGATTTTTATTGCAATATTTGATGAATAATAAATTCTATCTAAATATTTGTTCTTTTTAGAAGATTTTAACACTAAATACGTTAAATTTTGAATATGATTTGAGTTAAAATTGCTTTGTTGAAAATTCAGTGTAAGCAATTGCTTACGAGAAATATGACAGAACTTTGTGTTTACTTATGTCTTATTTAGCTGTGGTGAAGTACTAACAATTTTCCTACACTGTTTTTAAGTGATATTATTAAATATTCGTTGAATATTCTGTTGATTCACATTTATAGTGACTTGTTGATTTGACCTGAAGTGAGATTTGCCTTGTGAATATGCTGATACTCCTTATTTTGGACAGGTGTTTTTCTCACGAAATTTCGTGAAGTTTTAGCTTTTGTGATGACTAGGTTGGATAAGTGCCTGGAGAAACAAAGGAGCATCATCTTTACAAAGGAGATGTAGTTAGAAAAGCCTTAAAAGGCTTCCGGAAAGGCCAGAGAATGCGCGAATCCGAGCGTACTTGAAGTACCGAAGTCAACTCACTTTAATGAATGATATGGAAAGTTTCCGGGCTTCTTGTGACATTCTACGGTTCCTTTGAACAGGAAGATGACTTGGTAAGATCGGTTCATGAAATGAAGAACAATGGACAACCAGTTGAGGCGGATCAGCTGTCCAAATTTACAACCGAGTTGTCCAAATTAATAACCAAGTTGTCTAAATTTGAGTCAAATTCACTTCTGCATATCAATTAATTTTTACATGTATTAAGACTAATTTTAGTAAAACAAGGTTCTATAAACAGCTTGCCAAATTTCTAAACAACCCTTCTGAAAAGAGAGTAATAAAAAAAACTCAATTATTATTGAAAATATCGCACTTCAAACTCAGTACATTGATGCTTATAAGCACCCTGTCCAAAATTATGAACCCTTACCCTATAGTGAAATAGAATAAAGTTCATGCCGATCCTAGACTAGTAAAACTAAATTTCAATTGTTTGCTATTAAATATAAAATATAAATATTAGAAAAAATTTGGATCTTATGAAAATTATTTATTTTTATATAGTATATCCGCAATAATTTCAGTGAATTTCACTAGTTCTAAAAGGCTTCAGTAATATAAAAAAGTCTTCTGAAAAATTCTAAATTTTGATAATAATTTTTTTAAATATTGAAATACTACTGATAAAGAGATACAGATTGAAACCAAATTCTTCTCCTCATTCATTACGACTACGACGTTTCAGAGCTTTTTGTCGCCCTTCCCTCTAATTTATTTATCTGAATCTATCTACGGACCGAACATCAATAGTTAAATTTTAAAAATTACTAATTCTTTTTATTTATTTTTTTTAACATTTCATTATTAATAGTTGATTAATTAAAAATTTCGATATTATAATATATTACAATTACTGAACCTTCCAAAAAAATACTAGATCTCGTAAAGTAACTCAATACTAGATCTAATTAAAATTAGTCGGAATTTTGCTAATAAAATTTAGCAAAAACTAGAAAAATCTAAATTAATATTCTGAAAATTATTGCAACTATCAAAAATTATAAGATTTAAAAAATATTGCTAATAACCCTTTAAGGACGAAAGGGTAAAAATTGGGGGTCCGAAAAAAACATTTTCTATTTAATTATAAGTACTTCTTTAATACTCTATTTAATTTTATCAAATAAATTCTTAATAATTTATTTCATTATTTAAATTTTTATTATTTATTTATTTTGTTTTATTTTTAAATTTGATTATTTAATTAAATATTAAAAAATAAATTAAATAAATTCTTAAAAATTAATGCTCTATTTAATTATATCAAATAAATTCTGAACTTAAAGATTGCTGAAAAAAGTTTGTCTTCAAAGGTATAGAAGAGCTATCTTCATTATAATCAAAAGCTTTTCTAAGTCGAATAACAATTAGAATAGTTTCTAATAAATGTCCCTTTGATTAAAAGTTTTGAAATCGTTGAAATTCCCAATGAAGTGAAACAATACTCCTTCCATGTTGAACTTGTTCCATCATTTAAAACTGCAAGATTGACTCATTTTCAATTTTTTATGATGCTTTTGGTAGTGAAATGCACAATTGCTCCACATAAGAGAAAAGATAATGATTTATTATTCATAAATTTAAATATTTCTATAGCATATTGTTTTGCAAAAAAAAACCTTGGATCTTGAAGGAAAATTCCACCACAATCATTAAAAATTGATATATAAAATTTTTACAAGAGAATTCCAAAGCAATACCTTCAATGAAAAATTATTGGATCGTAATTTTTCAACAATAGTGTTATGAGTACTTAATATTTTTATGGATCGCACAATGCATCAGTCATAAACCGTTTGTTGAACACCCAAAATTACCCAAATTAATCAATTTTCAAATCGAAACGACAATATCCGAGACTCAATCACAGTATCACCCGGCGTCTCCACTTGTCACCAAACCAGGCGGCCCCACTTGCTCGAACCGGAGGATTTTTCAGTATCCAACATTGACATTATTACTGTTAATATGCCGTATTTGGACGGCTTTATGTAATGTTTGTGAAGATGACTTGACACCATCTCGTTGCGATTTTATGATCGTGGAAAAAAATGGTAGAAATATTACTATGGGCTTTTTGTCACAATCTTTAATGCACTCAAAATCTTGCGTCCTCGTTCAAAATGTAAAAAGACACCGGCATGGAATATTATTGTGGTTTAATTTGAAAGAGTACAACGTTTTGTCTCAGAAACTGCTAAAAACATCAATGGGACATCCTTGAGTAAGACACGAAATAATTTTTTTGTGTGTTTCTAACACCTTCAAAGAGAGAGGTGTAATATCAACTAAATGATCCATTGCTGCGAAAGATTCCAATTGATGGTTTTAGTGTCTGTGATTTGTGGATAAATGGTAAAATAATTCGCGAGAAATGTGTCATAATTTCACAAATTAGTGAAATTCGTCACGTTTTATGGTGAATTGCTCTGGGTATTAGAAGGGGTATTTAGTTGAGGAATTAAAATACTTCAGTATTTGGACAATAAGATTCGGAATAAAAAATTTTTCAATTGCGGAATCATTAATTCCCTACATTGAGAATCAGCTTAAATTTTCAAATGTATTGCACTGTGATTTGGGAATGAGATCTCTGTAAATGAAGCACTCTTTTTATTTTATTACTTTAATTCTAAAATGGAGCATTACAAAAAACACATACAATTCATTAAGTGCACAGAATACAAAACCAAATACCAAAGTCTTAAAAGTGTATCAATAATAAAATAGAGCAATACGTAGTCTTCTAATTTTAACATAAAATACCCTATTAACTACAACAAAATTTTAAAATAATAAAAATTAATTGGAAATGCATAAAAAATATATTATAAATCTTTCATAAAATTAAAAAATTATAAGAAGAATCATTTAAGCAGAACTTTCCCATTTTTTTAACTACTTCTTTATCAGTTTTTTCATATTGTCTACCAGATTAATTGGACTTTTCCTCTGAATTTTAATTTATTCTAAATCTAAAAAATTTTATAGTATTTTTATTTTGCAGTATTATTTGACATATTCTTTCCAGAAAATAATTAAATAAAAGAAAATAAAAGCAATTAACAATTTTTGGTAAAATAAATAATAGTGTCAAATACACTTTCGGTTACTGATTGAAAAAAAATATTTATAAGGAAGTTTGTAGATTGGAAATTTTGTTTTCTGGAAAATAAAAGTATTATTGCGAGTTTGAGGACTTGAATAAATGGAGGTTGCTCTACAAAGTCCAAGTTGTTACCTAACAGAAATTGGAATCAGATGTCTTTTTCTTACTCAGATCCAAATAAAAACGTTTAAATATCAATTTTAAAAACCAGTACTTCTGGTTACAAAATTTGATATAACTTGGTAACTTTTAAGATCTTCTAGATGACCAAGATGAGTTTTCGTTCTACCTGCAAAAATTCCTATTTTCTTTGCCTGAGAATTTGTGTAATAAAAATGAACTGGAAATTTTAAAAATATGATAAAAATTTAACCGTAAATAAAATATTAAAAATCCATACAGTTTATAACCAATCAGTTTATACTCTTTTCATTTTCGTCAACATTTTAAAATTTCAAATTATAACCTTATCAAAACAGTGTAAAGACTTTACTATCAATATTAATTATTTATCCATATTTTTGCTAAGAAAAAACATAACGTATTAAACCATAAAACCAATAAATGATCAAAAAATTCAGATTGTAAATAATAATTCCCAATTTTGCTGATCGTTAGACTAAATTATTTATTTTTTTCTCAATGAAATGTACTTCCATCCAATAAAATTTAGCGAAATACATAAAATCCATTTATCCAAAAATATTGGGTAAACATTTGGATCATGGGTTGAGCATAAATTAACCATAATTCAATCTGCAAATTTAGTCATTTGGTCAATTAAAATGGAAGGATAATTCTGACCAGGACTCTATCAAAACAATTCAATTTAGTATAATCAAACATTACCAGAATATTTTCGTAAAGATCATAAAACATTACTCCTTTTCGGCCTAGGTTAAGTCTATTGTTCAAGGTGTTCTTATTTCCAAATTATCATGTTATTAGAGGAAAGTACTTTCCCCTCGAACGTTCATGCCTTCGAATAATGCGAATTTTTTTTAGTTTTCCTAAGAGACTTACATATTTTTATTAAATATTAGTTGGCTTATCATCAATTGTTGATAATTCCATGATAACTTAGTGTAAATCTCTTACGAAAAACAAAAGAAATTCACATTATTCGAAGGCATGAACGTTCGAAGGGAGAGCACTTTCCCCTAATTAGTATAAAAGAATTAAATTATTCGCTAATCGTTCAAATTTTGCAAAATTTCAAGGCTATAAATCTAGAAACGTGTAGCAAATTTTCATACTTATGGCCGTACTTCATACTCAGGGAGTTCATGGGAGGGGGAGTATCAAGCTTACTAAAATAATGAGGCTATTTCTCACTTTAGCGTATAAAAATTTTGTAGATATTGCATAGCTACTGAAACAATTTTTCTCTTAATTTTTGTATAATTTAAGCTAGGATTATGAATAAAACATTCTTAGATATCTTTAAGTGCACTATTTCGAAATAATCTGAATGATAAGTCTATAGGGTAAAGTGATATAATTTGGAATTAGTGTTACAAGTTTGACAATTCGCCGGTACATGTTGGACATGGCTTTTTTCTTGATAAATATAGTACAAAGTTTGTTTTTAAGCACAAGGAACCAAATTATAAAACTAAAGCATTAAGAATATACAAATAAAAATGAAGTACTAAATTTATCAATACAAAAAGCCCTGTCCAAATTGTACCATTGTCCAACTAGTTCCACTGTCCAACTTGTACCACTATACCCTACTCTTTAGAAAAAACTTGCCATTTGGTTTCAGTGTCTCTATGTAAAAATCTAAAAATGTATCGAAAAAACAGTAAATGTCGATAAACTATTATTAATATATGTAATTATTTTACGAAAACTGCCATTAAATTAATAAAAATATATTATAATATATTAAAATATACGTTAAAAATATTTAGTGAAAAATAAAAAAAATTAATACACAGGATAAAATATTTTTGAGAAAGGGTAGTTAACTTTTTATAATTAAATTCTACACAGAGAAAAATAGTTGATAATTGAGTTGATAAAAAAGTTGATTTTTCATATAAAATTAATCACCAAGTTAATATATCGAATCCTATGTAAAGTTGGTCAAATGTTGATTGATTTTATCAACTGTTGGTTTTTCGATATTTTTTCCGATATTATCAACAGATCAATCGACCTTTATCAACTTTTGACCAACTTTACATAGGATCACGTTTTAATCAACAGTTGATTAAAAGTTGATCAAAGGTTGATCAACTTTTAATCGATCAACAGTTGATCAAAAGTTGATCAAAAATTGATCAACTGTTAGTCGATCAACAGTTGATCAAAAGTTGATCAAAGTTGATCATCTATTAGTCGATCAAAAATTGATCAACTTTTGATCAACTTTTGATCAACTGTCAATCTTCGCATCATCTGAGTAATATTGTAATACTTTACATTAATCGTTCCATTGATTGGAGTGCTGAACCAAGCTTTGGCGCCAAATGATGTTCTTGACGAAATTGACCAATCGAGATATCTGTAAATATACTATATTTCATGACAACAAGTCTTGTTGCGTCGTATTTGCACTGTCAGTATATAAATTATTCATTCAAATTCTATCTCGCCTGAATTATAGCTGTTAACTGTAACAAAATTGATCAACTGTTGATCAAATTTTGATCAACTGTTGATCAAATGTTGATGCCATTAAAAATAAACAATTTTATCAAATATCAGATAACAAAGGAATCCATCGACTCATTAAATTCAGATTGGCCTCATATTAACAACATAGATTCGGATAGGCATAATAGGGAACGTCATACTCAAAAAGTGCTACATTAAATTTTCCTTTAAAGTTTAAGATAAAGCACTTTTAATTATTTCATTGTAAAAGTAGCTGAGCGGAATAAAATAACAATAATTACGCTATGCAACAAATTGACTATTGTTTTTCTGTCTCAGAGGTCTCACATGGCACGTTTGATAAGAGTTGAGTCCCCTGATTAAGAATCTGGTTTTAGTTTTGCTCTATCACGTCTCAATTTTTTTAATTACTACTTTTATATTTTTTCTGCTTTGCCTTAGATTATTTGTTACATCTCAGGTTCTGCTGAACAGAACTTAAAAGGCGTAGGTTCGTTGGAAAGGTCATTAGTTGTGCTTCAATTTTGATTATTACACAAAACTTTGTAAAACCACTCCTCCCAGGGTGTAAAATTAGAGTTTCTCTAAAAATTACCACAAAAATAATGGTCTTAAAGTGAGGTTTTAAAAATTTGAATAAAATAAAATAAACAAAATATTAAAAAAATCATTAACACCAGGAGATAGGCAACACTTAGAACTACAAATGGCTCCAAATGTATGTAAAGTTTGAGGCCCCTATCTCTCATAGTTTCCGAGATAATCGACTTTAAATATTTTCAGACACTTTTATGCATTTCTCGTCCAATTTTCTTAATTTTCCAATGAAATTTTGCACATATCAATCCTGAAAGAGGCTCTAAATAGATGTAAAGTTTGAGGCCTTTATCTCTCATAGTTTTCGAGATAATCAACTTTAAAGATTTTGAGACACTTTTATGCATTTCTCATCCAATTTTCTTAATTTTCAAGTGAAATTTTGCACATATCAAGCCTGAAAGAGGCTCCAAACGGATGTAAAGTTAGAGACCTCTATCTCTCATAGTTTCCGAGATAATCGACTTTAAAGATTTTCAGACACTTATGCATTTCTCGTCCACTTTTCTTAATTTTCCAGTGAAATTTTGCACATATCAAGCCTGAAAGAGGCTCTAAACGGATGTAAAGTTAGAGACCTCTATCTCTCATAGTTTCCCAGATAATCGACTTTAAAGATTTTCAGACACTTTTATGCATTTCTCATCCAATTTTCTTAATTTTCAAGTGAAATTTTGCACATATCAAGCCTGAAGGAGGCTTCAAACGGATGTAAAGTTTGAGGCCTCAATTTCTTATAGTTTCCGAGATAATCGACTTTAAAGATTTTCAGACACTTTTATGGATTTCTCATTAAGTTTTCCTCTTTAATGACGATAATAAGTTATATACGTTTAAGAATTATTAATGGAAATTTGCATTATTTATGTATAAATATCGTTCGAGTTTGCTACAATCCAAATTTGAAATGAAGGAATCGCACCTCTATAAGCTGATCTAAGCTTATCACTGTCTTTTGTGATGCTACCATGCAGTGACTCTTAACCGTTAGAGGGTTAAAAATCGATAACATGGTGATTTTTATATGCTATTTTAATTACTTAGATGTTATTTCATTACTTGGAAATTTGTATAAAGCTTAAACTTACAGTGAGTGTCAATAGTTTGTTGCCTAATGGATGTTTGAGAAATCAAGTGAAAAAAATGATAGAAAAAAAATACTTTTCCAAATTTTTCTTTTTGCAGATGAGTTCCTTGTAATCCGTAGATATTATTTATAGTTTTCAAAAAAAAAATAATTAATTTTATTTCGTATCAAAAATAATTGTTTTCCTAAAGTTGGTCATTTTTGAAAAATCAAAAGTTTGTTGCCTCATTAAAAAAACTAATTCAAAATGGTGAAAACGTGCAACCAACTTTATGTAAACCGGTTACATTTTGAGCTTATGTCATTTGATAGGCAAATGGTGGATTTGTACATTTTTAAGGATGTCAATGTTAAATATATAGGTGTAAGTGTGATGATAAATAACAAGAAATAATCAGTTTTTTGATAATTCTTAATTTAGGTTATAATGGCAAATTACAAAAAGTTGAAAGGTGGGATATTGTCCAGAGATACTGCTGGAAGGAATCGGCGTCGCTTAATTGCCAAATTTTATGGAAATTCATGAAAAGTTATACATAAAATGGTCAAATATTATAGTTATGAGGCACGAGTAGGTCTGAAAAACGCTACTGGTAGACCCAGGGTTTCGACTCAGAAAGTCGATAACCGCATTCTAGGTATCTCTGATAGTAACCCCATGATGTTTGCTTCAAAAATTCAGAGTCGGCTGGTTACAGAATGCATACAGGCTTCAAAACCAACCGCAATTTAATGAAAGTGGTAAGAATAATTACTTGGTTTGCAGGTTTCCATTGGTAAACAAAACCAATCTGGTTAAAAGGTTGTAAATTCACTTGGAGCATGCTAAAAACGTAAAAATACAACCTCTTACGCAGTTTGGTTTTGCTTACCAATGGAATCTTGCGAACCAAGTACCTATTCTTATATTTTCTTTCATTTTGAGTTTGATTTTCGAAGCATTTGAAGCCTGTATGCCTTCTGTAACCAGCCGACTTTAAATTTTTGAAGCGAACATCATGGGGTTACTATCAGAGATACCTAGAATGCGGTTATCGACTTTCTGAGTCAAAACCCTGGGTCTACCAGTAGCGTTTTTCAGATGTACTCGTGCCTCATAACTATAATATTTGACCATTTTATGTATAACTTTTCATGAATTTCCATAAAATTTGGCAATTAAGCGACGCCGATTCCTTCCAGCAGTATCTCTGGACAATATCCCACCTTTCAACTTTTTGTAATTTGCCATTATAACCTAAATTAAGAATTATCAAAAAACTGATTATTTCTTGTTATTTATCATCACTTTTACACCTATATATTTACTATTGACAGCCTTAAAAATGTACAAATCCACCATTTGCCTATCAAATGACATAAGCTCAAAATGTAACCGGTTTACATAAAGTTGGTTGCACGTCTTCACCATTTTGAATTAGTTTTTTTAATGAGGCAACAAACTGTTGATTTTTCAAAAATGACGAACTTTTGGAAAACAATTATTTTTGATATGAAATAAAATTAATTATTTTTTTTGAAAACTATAAATAATATCTACGGATTACAAGGAACTCATCTGCAAAAAGAAAAATTTGGAAAGGTATTTTTTTCTATCATTTTTTTCACTTGATTTCTCAAACATCCATTAGGCAACGAACTATTGACACTCACTGTATGTGATATAGAAAGTAACACTGACAAGTTCAAAAACTAGTATTTTTGTGTTTCTTTTAGTTTTATTTAGGTCTAGTTTTAGATTCATTTCGATGAAATTACGTAATCATGAGGTTAAAGCCGATAATTGTAGGCACAACTTCCAAAGAATAATAAAAAAATTAAATTTTAATGCAGGGTTTTAATTCAGAGTTTTCTATTAATAACTAGTATAGATGTTTATTGATTATAAAACATGTATTAAATAAGAAATATTTAAAATTATGCAATTAATATGTCATTTTTGTAATAAAATTTGTTTTAAGCTTGAAGTAAAACTGAAATCTATAGATATTAAAGATATTATTTGAGTTATTAACTTGTGTAACATCTAAACATACTTTATAAAATGGTAAAAATGATTAAACTTCTAGAGTTGTCAAAAACAAGATAAAAAATACCCTGGGATTTCTAAATTTAAAAAGAAAAAGTCAAAATGTGTGAAATAGTAAAGATTTTGTTTAGTTGGTTAAGTGCTAGATTTTCGCTTGAGCCTCAGTTTCGAGGTTAAAAAACAATCTTAGCGAAAAGTTGCACATGGACGAAAATGTAGCTAATTAAATTCTCTATCAAAGTCACAAAACAGTTCTGTTCAGCGGAATCGGAGATATATAGGCACCCAAGTATCAAAAAATGGCAAAAACGGTTTTGTAGTCCTAAATGTTGCCTATCGCCTGTTTATTTGCTTATCGCCTGTTTTGTTTATTTTATCTTATTCAAATTTTTAAAACCTCACTTTAAGACCATTATTTTTGTGGTAATTTTTAGAGAAACTCTAATTTTACACCCTGGGAGGAGTGGTTTTACAAAGTTTTGTGTAATAATCAAAATTGAAGCACAACTAATGACCTTTCCAACGAATCTACGCCTTTTAAGTTCTGTTCAGCAGAACCTGAGATGTAACAAATAATCTAAGGCAAAGCAGAAAAAATATAAAAGTAGTAATTAAAAAAATTGAGACGTGATAGAGCAAAACTAAAACCAGATTCTTAATCAGGGGACTCAACTCTTATCAAACGTACCATGTGAGACCTCTGAGACAGAAAAACAATCGTGAATTTGTTGCATAGCGTAATTATTGTTATTTTATTCCGCTCAGCTACTTTTACAATGAAATAATTAAAAGTGCTTTATCTTAAACTTTAAAGGAAAATTTAATGTAGCACTTATTGAGTATGACGTTCCCTATTATGCCTATCCGAATCTATGTTGTTAATATGAGGCCAATCTGAATTTAATGAGTCGATGGATTCCCTTGTTATCTGATATTTGATAAAATTGTTTATTTTTAATGGCATCAACATTTGATCAACAGTTGATCAAAATTTGATCAACAGTTGATCAATTTTGTTACAGTTAACAGCTATAATTCAGGCGAGATAGAATTTGAATGAATAATTTATATACTGACAGTGCAAATACGACACAAAAACACGAAATATAGCATATTTACAGAGATGGCCCAATATCAACAGTTGATCAATGTTTGATCAACAGTTGATCAATTTTGTTACAGTTAACAGCTATAATTCAGGCGAGATAGAATTTGAATGAATAATTTACATACTGACAGTGCAAATACGACACAAAAAGACGTCTTATCATGAAATATAGTATATTTACAGATTTCGCAATTGGTCAATTAAATCAGGAACATCACTTGGCGCCAAAGCTTGGTTCACCACTCCAATCAATGAAACGATTTTGCGAAAGAATTACAGTATTACTCAGTTCAACAGTTGATCAACTTTTGATCAACTTTTGATCAACTTTTGATCAACTGTTGGTCGACTAACACATGATCAACTTTTGATCAACTTTTGATCAACTGTTGATCGATTAACAAACGATTAACTTTTGGTCAACTTTTGATCAACTGTTGATCGATTAACAAATGATTCATTTTTGATCACTTTTTGATCAACTGTTGTTGTGGAAATTAGATGGAATCATCTGATTAACTTGAGTATCATGGTAGTATTCAATAAAATTGACAACAAAATTCCAGAAAATCTGTGATGTTTTGGAGAGAGCACGTGGAATCTTTTGACCAACTTGAGTATCGTGGATATGTTCAATGCAATTGACTACAAAATCACAGAACCTTTAGGATTTTTTGGAGAAAGCAATAATATTAATAATATGTTACTCATCAGTTTTTGTCAAACAGAAACGGAGTTTTTAACTATAATCAATTGTTCAAAACTTTCTTGGTTCTTAAAAATTTACTATTATTCAATTGCTATCGACAGGTGATTATTTAGTTGGTTTTTATATTTGATAGTTAATAGTTGATAAATTTTATACACATTTTGATCATTAAGTTGATTTCAATATTTAATGATCAACGATTGATAGAAATGTATTTAAATTTAATTAACTGTTGGTAAAAAAATCTGAAAATCAACTTTTGTGTAATATAATATTATTATTCATCAGATTTTGCCAAATAGAAACGGAACTGTTAACTAATCAATTGTTTTTGAAAATTTTATCAATTCGCTTTAAGAATTTACTATTGCTCAATTGCTATCGACAGGTGATTATTTAGTTGGTTTTTATATTTGATAGTTAATAGTTGATAAATTTTATACACATTTTGATCATTAAGTTGATTTCGATATTTTATGATCAACAGTTGATAGAAATGTATTTAAAACTGATTGACTATTAGTCGAAAAAATCGGAAAATCAACTTTTGTGTAGATAAAAACAACTTTTTTACCAACTTGTTGATCAAACTATCAACTGTTGATAGAAATTACCAACATTTCTATCGACTTACTGATCAATTGTCAAATTAATCAACTATTTTGATCAACAGGGTCGATCTGATTATCAACTATTTTTCTCTGTGTAGATAGGGGAAAGTGGTCTGCCTTTGAATGCGGTAGCCTTTGAACATTTATTTTTTTCTCTTATTTTCCAAAGCAAAAATTCTATTTTGTTAATCGATATTAATAGAAAATATTTAGTTGTATTGACTATATAGTTTAGAGAATAGGGTTTATAATTTGGGAAAAAATAGAGAAAAAATGAAATATTTAAAGGCAGCCGCATACCACAGGTCACTTCCCCCTACTTATAATTTTTTTTTAAGAATTTAATGTGTTTTTAAAAGACTTTTTTATATTTTACTTGATGGTAGCATATTAGGTACAGGTAATTTTACGATTAATCTAAATTGTATTCCAATAACTTTAAGATTTATATGAGAAAACCATACCACACCATGGATATATTTGTAATACACTGAGGTAGAAGGTGCCTACAATTGCAAACTCTGAAATTTTAAAAAGTTAAAACCAAAGCCAAATTCACCAGTGTAACCAGATAAGTTTTCGACTGGTTACTGGTTAATATATTTTATAAAGATAATATTGACTCACTCCTTAAAAGAAGGGAAATTGCCTTGAATTAATACAAAATGGAGTGTTGTACAAGTTAAACGGTTTTGGCCATGGCTAAATTTAGGATTAACATAATATTAACATAATAAAAGCAATAGATAAATGAAATAGACAATAACCAGTTGTGATTGGTTATGTTTCAGAATTTGACCTCAGATTCGGAACATGTAAGAAATTTTCTATTAATTTATGTCAAAATCGAAAATTTTTTAAAATATTCAAAACTCCACTAAAATATTTACGATGCGAAAATATAGCAGACTACAACCCAATCATCACTATATTTTTGTGAGCGATTTTTTTATTAATTCTACTTAACAAGTAAAGTCTAATGGTGCTATTCCAATAAAAAATGTAAAGATTAAGCCTTATTCCTAAATTTTTTTTTAGTACATGATTGTTTCAATTTACCTCTGCTTTATCGACTTTTTTGAGTTCATTTCTGTAACGAGTTTTTGTCCTTGCCGTGCTTCAAAACCATGAAACAGTCGTGATAGAAACCAAAACAACGAAAAATCGATAACTCAAAGGTAAATAAGAATAGCCATGTAGGGGAAAGTATTCTCCCTTCGAACGTTCATGCCTTCAAGTAATGTGAATTTTCTTTTAGTTTTCCTAAGAGACATACACATTTCAATTAAATATTAGTTGGCTTATCGTCAATTGTTGATAATTCCGTGATAATTTAGTGTAAATCACTTACGGAAAAGAAAAGAAATTCACATTATTCGAAGGCATGAACGTTCGAAGGAAGAGTACTTTCCCCTACTAAAAAGAATCTTCAGGAGTGGAGTAAGATTTCCCGTTTCATATTGGAATATCAATAAACCGTATGTAAGTTAATGTTTTCTACTTATAAATATCGGAAAAAAACTTTATAGAAATCTTTATACAAAACAACGAAATTTTCTATAAAAATTGACATATTTTTTTTATAAAACCACGAAAAAGTGATCTTCTTTTTTCCATTAGGGTCAGGTTCTGAATTAGACAATTGTACCCTAATTTACATTTCTTTTCGACAAATTAGCTAGAAAATCTTTTTCGTTTTAATAATAAATTAGGCTGAAAATTTTTACTTTCCGTATTTTTGTCTGCAAATTTCATAAAAAGGTTTTTTCTAAGATTCTGAAAAGAAATCATAACATCATGCTGTCTAATTTTGCCCCATTGACCCCTAACCGTTATTTGTATCTTAAATTTGAAAAATACAAGAAAATGCCCATAGGGGGAGGTGGGGCTACTTTGAGCTGTAAGTCTAGATTGTTATACGACTTTTTCGCCTATTTCCAATTTAAGCTGGCCCTTACAATTATTTTATTTAGATCCACAATTGTTTTATCTATTCAAATGTTAGAACGCAGTTTACTTTAAAAATATGTGAAAAAATCGTATAACAATGTAGCCCCACATACCCCTACTTCGTACGACCCCAAGCTTCGTAATGACTAAATTTTTTCTAATGTTTCTGAATAAATGTGACTCCGCAACATATTTTAAAAACTTGGCACTATCGCCTAGTTTTTAAAGGACGTGATGAGTTATATTTATTGAGAAAAATAGAAAAATTTAGTCAATATGAAGTTTGGGAACGTACGAAGCATGGGCACTTTCCCCTACACCGCTGAATGCATTTTATCCATTGTAAAAAATTAATAAAATATTGCAATTTTGCGGTTCACGTTTTAAGCAAATAAAAATTTGAGAGATTTATGATTTTTTGCAAAATAAATTATATTGCGAGTGGCTTCCCTTGAACTGAAACTTTCACTTGAGAACATTCTCTTCTGCTCAGCTAAACCACTCTTTTTTTTGCACCTAATTCCATCCACTCATACTTTAGAACAACCTATCGTTAATTTTTGCAGTCAATCGAGTTTTTCTTGTGAGCTTTTCACTCTGCAGAAGTGATTTTTCTCCTCAATGAAGAAAAAATACCATTAAAACTAGTTGCAGGCGATTTTCAGTGCTCACACCCAAATCAACTTTACGATTTTTACTCTTTAACGTAGAGAGTTTAATTGGTGAAATGGTGTCAGTGGAGTAAAACATGTGGTATCTCTTGGACTTTCAGCAGCAAAGGCGAAGAGATTGGTATGGCTTAAGAAAAAGAAAAACATTAAACAATTTTACTTACAGCGGAATAAGTTGATGGATCTGGAGGGAATTTCAAGGATTTTTAGCACTAAATATTTTCTAGAGTCTCTGTTTTATTGTTTTTTAGTCTTTTTCCACTTCACAAATTGAAATAAAAACTTCAAGAAAAATTTCTCAATACACGTGTATCACATATTAAGGTTTTTCCTTCTTCAAGCACTTTTATGAGCCTCTCAATTCACCAAGGCGAGGAAAACGGTAGGAGAAACACTAAAGAGATGGTGAATATTGCACATTTGATTATTGAATTTTTTTCACTCTGCTCGACAGAGATATTTGATAGCACTAATAATTGCTAACAAGTCACAAATGAAGTATTTTGCAATCGTTTTTAGTCTAAAGTGAGTGGTTTTTGCCGTAAAATTCAACGCAGCTTGAAGATGTGACACCAACCTCTTTGATGGCAGAGGCAAAAGTGACGACAAGTTATTATTAAACGCAAACATCGTGTGATAAATTTTCAAAAAGAGAAATTCCAATTGGCAGAGAAATGGTGAAATGGGCTGTTTCGCAAGTGACCTCAAACGCATCCAAGAAAGTGTTATACTTCTTCAGGCATCATCGACTCGGCAATCAGCTGATCGTCCAAGGGAACTTTCAATCCGAAGAAGACCTAGATTTTCATTTCTCTATCATCAGACCTCGGAATGGAACAATGGCTGTAACCGAAATGGGATAGACATCCACGGAAAGTGTTACAGTTCTTCAAGCGTGATCGCGTGATCTTCATGAGATCATTCACAGACTAACATCTTCCTCTCTATTCCTCGGAGAGTATTTTATAAGAAAGCAATTCAACAAGTGAATGCAGTTAAAATACATAAATTATGTCTTTGACGGAATTATTTATGAGTAATTTTTGTGATGTAAGAAAATGTATCATAACAAAAGACACGGTAAGAAATTTAATTCACTAAATAAAATCTTTTATTTAGGCCGGTACAATATTCCCTAATAACTCCCCAAGATTGTAACAATGTAACAGTTGCAAAATAAGGGAGATTCAGGTGATTTTAATTACCTGATTTGTCTAAAAATTTGCATGAATCATCTTTAAAACACCACATCGACAAAATAAATTTACCGATTTTAGATTTATGATACTGCTTCAAGATAATAACCCCTCAATATCAGAAGTCATGAGTAATTAAAAGTAAATTTATTGAAAAATTAAATATTTCTCAATGGAATTTACGATATCTTTCAATACCTGTTCAAAACCTTAAACAGGTGTTTTAGCACTTGAGTGCTCTAAAGAGCTTCTGCATGGTTGAGTTTCCCTTGGTTTGGTTCCTATCACGACTATTTGATGGTTTTGGAATACCACGTGAACCGGGGAAAACAGTCGAGGCAGGAACCAATTCAAAAAAAATCGATGATACAGAGCCACTTGAGAACAGTAAAGTGCTAAAAAATTCGCAGGGGAAAGATTGCCTCTTTGATTTTTAATTGGAACAGCACCATAGGTCCATTATAAAATCAGTTTGGACTTATGGTATCCAACTTTGGTGAGCCACCACTAAAGATATCCCACAAAGGTTCAGAAAGAAGGCTCTGAGAAAATCTACGAATACTCCCTGAAATGTTACGTACGATCAGTTCCATAAGGATCTCAAAGCAGCGGTAGTCGCAAACGAAAGTGGGGTAAAAACCAAAAGATACAAAAACAGACTTCTTGGGCAAGCAAATGGTCTAAAAGATCGGTTGGCGATCGTCCAAAGGTTGAGTAATTGACTAGTGCGGGTAAAACCTTCAGACCTATTTCGACATTAATAGTTGTTCTACAATTGGAATAAATTAAGCATTCTGGACCCTCAGAACTTAAGTAATATTTTCGTTTTTGATTGATTGATCCTGTCTCCATGTATCCCTATTATCTTATTCCAAAAAATCTATTCGATTTTATGCTATACATACAGCCTATGAACTAGATTTCTTTAGTTTTTATTTTATAAGGCCGGTATTAGTAAGGTGGGCATAATCGCAGTAAGGTCAGTAAAAAGTAAAATTTAGTTAGTAAAATCTTCGAATTGATCAGTAGACGTATTCGAGTTGATCGGTAAAAAATTAAAAAGTAATCAGTAAAAAAATAAAAATGGTCACTAAAAAGAAAATATGGTCAGTAAAAAATTAAAAATGATCAGCAAAAAAAATTAAAAAAAAAACAGTAAAAAATTAAAAATGAGCAGTAAAAAATAAAAAAGTGGTCAGCAAAAAATAAAAAATGATCAGTCATTTTTCGTATTGATCGTATTGATCAGTTAAAAATTAAAAAGTAGTCAGCAAAAAATTAAAAATGAGCAGTCATTTTTAATTTTTTGCCGACCACTTTTTATTTTCTATTGCTCATTTTTAATTTTTTACTGACCAAAACAAATATTTTTACTGCTCATTTTTAATTTTTTACTGCCCTTTTTTAACTTTTTACTGCCATTTTTTTTATTTTTTACTGACCATTTTTTTTATTTTTTACTGATCTTTTCGAATTTTTTGCTGACCAAATTTGACTTTTTACTGCTAGTTTATTCAATGCCCTAACTTTTAAGATTAAAGGTTATATAGAGGATTAGAAAAAAAACTTTATTTTTTAATGAATGGGTCAAAACATATATTTAAAAAATCTAAAAAGGAACTTAATAGCAACATGAAAGGTGAAATTTTGGCAAAATGTAGCCTACATCTTACAAGGTTGCAGCAGAACGGTAGGTATTTTGGTAAAAATATTATGTGAAATTGGAAATGGTAGGTATATCAGGAAATTTAATAAGTAGCGAAATATTATAGGCAAAGGGAACATTAATAAGATATGAATCGTTTTTAAATTTTACTTGACAAAATGTATTTTTTTACGAAGCAAAGTCGATTTTTTTACTTATCAAATTTGATAGTTTACCCTTTGGTGATGAGACTGGTTAAATGATCTAATCAGGGACTTCTCCGGTGATTGCCCCAAGTCACTCCAACAGGATAAACACACAGGATAAAGACCAAGAGGTCCATATCGGGACTGAAAGCTCTGGAAATGACTTTAAAAAGCGTTCTTCCTCTTGGGGTGATACCTTTCACACTCAATCACCGGAGAAATCCCTTATTGCTAATTTACTTACCAAAAATGTTTCACCCATCTTACGATTAAGCGGACCATTCAGGATCTCTCATTTATGATGCTAACCCATAAGGATGACCAAGATGGGAAAGATTTAGTCAACTAAATATTTCATAACGTCCAACTTTGACATAAACATCAGGATACGAAAATAATCAAAATCGAAATCCATTGTCATAATAGTATTATAATTAATTGAATTTTGTAAGAGACGAACACATAAGTTTGCAGTAGATTGGGAAGCAAATTGGAGGAAAGTTTAGTACTTTCAATTTTCAAATGTCGAATAATGCATTATTATTAAGGTCGATAGCAATTTAAATTAGCTGAGTACCTCAGTTTAAAAAAGAAAATAGAGAACCTTTTAATTAGGGTACCCTTTAAATCAGGCTTTTTTCTGCTATTTTTAAATAGAACTGGACTATAACATGTGAGAATTCAATTCGACAAACCAATTCTGAAGATAATTTGCATTATGATACTAATCCTAATTTAAAGGGTTCCCAAACAGAAAATATTATTGAGCAAAGTCTGAAATGTTCTTAAAACCCCGATATATGTTCGTTCCACTCTACTTCAAGTTGAATTAAAAAAACTACAATTGTCAAAATACTTTTCACCTAACGTTAACTATCTATGTCAAGCATAGGGGGAAAGAACACCTCTGAAGAAGGGCTTTTTCTTCTAATTTTAAACAGAACTCATTCTCACCATAATGTTTCATAATGTACATACTTACCATAATGTAGATTCAAAATTAGTTTTTTTTTTGGGGCCAAATGATATCATGCCAAGGTTCAGTTCCATTTTGAAATAGGAGAAAAAAGCCCTATTTCAAAGGTACCCCACTTTCCCCTATCTCTAGATACGGTAATCAATTTTGATCATATTTGACACAAATAAGAGCTTCCAAAAAAAACCAAAAAGGCTTTAATAAAACGTTTTGCTCTGAATTTAAAACCTGTATTATACTTAAAAAAAATCTCGTGTACTCACATAAGAAATATCTTTAATATATTTTCCCTATTTTTTTAATTTCAAGTTTTTAAAAAATAGAAATTCCATGCACAATATTTTAAGTAACAAAATTCTCTAATGCAGCTTTTTAAAAGAATTGTTTAGTAATTTACACTCCTTGCCTTAAAAAACATTTTTAGTTTAATTTAATTTTAATTCAAAAAACTCTTTAGATGATTTCTTTTTAATTATTTAACTTGATATTCTTACTATATCTAGAGATTTTGTTTTTCTATTCTTTATTTTTATTTCTTTGTTTTTAAATAAGGATTTGCTGTATCGGCTGTATATCTATCCCCAAAGATCTAGCGATATTTTTAAAAATAAAATCTCAAAATTGTCTTCAATTTTAAGAATTAAAATTGAATTTTTTAAATGAGGTACAATTTGATAAAATTTCAAATGTTTGAAATCTGTCCGAATTGCCTTGAAAATAGAAAAATAAAACCTACTTACTGCTGCTACGTATAGAATAGAGTCAAAAAATAATAATTATTCGTTTTGGATTTATGATTTTGAGCATTTTTTAGAGGAATATTTTTAGCAAGTGCATCGAATCTAATATTTCTTACCAAATATACTAAGTGTCATCAAATTTTCATCAAGCAAAAAATACCTTTTTGGATCAACAATTTGTACATTGAACATTTAATTACACTTGTGGAATAGATAAATTTAGTATTAAGTTAATTAATATTTCATTTTGTATTATTTTTATTTAAAAATGAGACATGGCGAAAAGTGGTAAAATTTTGGAATGATTTTACCACCTGTCGCCATCTCTTTTCAATAGGCGACGCTAACTTCACTTCTCAGATTGTCAATTGTCAAATACGCATTTTTTACTTTCTGCAATAGACCTATAATTTGATTTCTCAAATAAAAGCGAAGGAAAATTGTTTAAAGTGAGTAATAATAAGGTGATCATGAGGAAAAACAAATTCTGAATGTATTCTTTTTAAAACATTACCTAAAATAATCGAGTTTGGACCTTTTCAAGTGGGTGGCGAGAAGTGCTTACAAAACTGGCGAAAAGTGGTGAAAGGTGGCGACGAAGTGGTTATTTTTGCATTGTTAATAAAAATTAGTTTTTTAAGTAGTCCAGCGTTAATTCTAGGACTATTGTTTTCACGAATAAAAAGCCAATACATCTGTGTAGTTTTTTGTCAAATTTAAGTTATTTTGTAATAAGAGTTCAAAAGTTATAATAAAATTAACTCCTCTTTTTCCTAAACATGGCGATAAGTGGTTACTCCACCCTATTGATCAATGTTTTAGTTATTTAGTCAGTAAAATTCACTGCAATGATCAATGATCATCTTTTTTGAGAGAAATAAAACTTCATTGATTTTTTTAAAAGAATCTAATTCTCTTTCTTTAACTCTCACGAAAACTTTATCGATTTTTAAATTCTAAATTAAAGCAAATATTTTCTTTTTATTTTGGCTACTTCTTGACCATTTTCAATAAAACACTGACAAATCGCATTCATTTTTTACTTGGCATAAAATTACAAGTAAATATTATTCATAGTTATTTTTCAATTTAAGTACGTTGATGTCGTTGACTCTCAAAATATCACTTCGAAGAAGCCCCTAATTTGCTTTGTATTTCACCAGAGATCGCTAAAAAGTCCAATTCATGTTTCTCACAAAAACCTAACGCTCCTTTATGTAATTTTAATAGAGTTATTTGCAATTTTATTGCAAATTCTTTGGTCACCACCAGAGAGATACAATTTCTCCTCTAATTTTCGCACCAAAGTGGCGTGCTAGAAAAAAAAAAAACTCCAAATGTATTGGGTAATCACGGAAATGGATGGTAAAATTAGTTCAGAGGAAAAAAACGAGAGCTTTCAAAGGATTTTTTTGTTGTACCATCTTTAAAGTGATCTTGCGAAGTTGATTAATCGCACAATCGCCAGATGGATGAGAAATCTCTTCCCCAAATTATTGTCACTTTCTGAGAGGGAAATTCCCTGGGTAATCTAGAAAATGATCCTCAAATGGGCAGAACGTGAAGACAATGATGAGAAACCTAGTAATTTATCCATCTCCGATGACAAGATAGATTTTCCGATGTCAGTTCAGTCTTTTTCGTGCACTTCATGAGAGAGACGTTACCATCTGAGGTTGCCGAATGAAAGTGAATTTTAATGACGTCTTGCCTTGACTTTCACTTGTGTAAACGCCATGTGGTGGAATTGTTGTTATTTAATTTAACCATTCCGCAAAAAAAAGGTGAATATGTACAAGAATCTATGTAAATTGTTACTTAAACTCCGAACGGAGCTCTGTGTACAATTCTCCAAAAACTTCACTTTCAATTTCTCTGGTGGCATTTCTTGCACCTCGGCGGTGTCATCAGTGGGATCCGGAAGAGGAGGCACTCGATGAACTGCCCGATAAGTCAGCTACACCTTGAGATGAGCCACCCGAAGACCCCAGAGATGCGTTCAAGATGAAACTCGTGATGCCACCAACGATCGATGACACGAAATTTGAGATGAAACTGAAGAAACCAGCACTTCCGGCCTGAAAGACATTCACACAATCCGCGCAATTGTGAGCTAAGTGAAGAAAGTCTAATTGATCTGTACACTCACATTGCTCGTTTCTTCCTCCTCGCCATTCTCTCCAGTTCTTCTCTTGCCCTGCTTGAAACCCTTGAAGAAGTTCTCGATGAAGAGACCAGGCTGAGGAGGACCATCCTCATCTTCAGGATCCTGCACAATTTTTCAAATATTTTCCATAAGTAATTTGTTATATCACAAAAGTTCAATTCGACTGAAATATTCTCATAAACAAATTAGCATGATGCAAAGTATTATTTTTTTTTTAAAGAAAAATAGAGAATCGTGATTTGATATCTCCAAGTTAATAAAAATATACTTCAAAATCAATTTGCATAGCGTCTCAAATTTCAAAAGAATTCAAAGTGGAGCACTGTGAGAAAACATTTGTTGATTTTACAAAAGATATTATAGATCATTGCATAACTTTGCTTTCAAGTTTACCTGCTTAAAATCATGTAGAGGAAAGCTTTCAGGTTTTGCACACATTCTTACTTGGAACACTTCATATTTTTCTCATACAGTGGTGGCCAAAATAATAGGACCACATTGTAAAGCTTATTTTTGTTTTAATTTTTGTATCTTTTCCGAACTTTTTGCCATAACTTTGATGTAGAAATCGTCAAATTATTAACATCGTAGAATAAAAGTTGTTTTGTCCGCTAGAGATCTCTATATTTCGCAGAATACATAAATACTGAAATTCAATTCGGACAATATAATAGGAAAAGTGTTATTTATAGTTTCTAAATATAGCTTTAGTTCCACTTATTCGATTTATAGGACACATTCATTTATTTAAATGAAAGTGGTCCTATTACGTTATTAAAACAGAATTTTACTATTGACATATTCTGTGAAAAATAGAGGTCTCATGCGACCAAAACAATATGTATTCGACGTAAGGTAATTATTTGAAAATTTCTACATCAAAATTATTTGAACAAATTGGAATAAAAAAAATACAAAAGAAAAAATAATAGTTTTCTGCAGGGGTGGTCCTATTATTTTGGCCACCACTGTATTTATTTAATGTATCATTGAAAATTTCGAAAACATGTTTACAAACAAAAGTTATTGAGCGCTGGTCATTGTTTAGGACTAAGCTTACAAAATATAAAATTTCTTTTTTGTAATCTAAAAAAAATCATTAAGGAGATTGGACTGCACTGAAAACGCTATTTTTTCGCATATTTCTGAAGGAAACTGGGAATAACCATAATTTCAATAAGTTCCACAATTTTTTTTGTAGAGCCAAATAAAATTACTAAATAAAATAATTAAATATCGTATAACATTGTAGTCATATTCTATTGGATATTTGGACTGGTGTGATTAGTGTATGATTGAAGATTTTCCGGTGATCACTAGTGGGAATGGAGTCACCTCAAGATTAAAACACTTTGTAATCTTTCCCAGAACTTTCGGTCCGGATAAGGTCCATATCTGGACAGGAGCTCTGGGGAAGATTAAAAAGTGTTTTAATCTGGAGGTGACCCCATTCCCACTGGTGATCACTGGAAAATCTTGAATCATTGTAGCCCTAACGCAACGTAATCCCATCTCCCCCTATACAACATTTCTAGCGTTATCCTTAGATTTTCTGAATATTCGTCTTAGGATTAATGGTTCTTTTTTTGCTTCTCGACCCCCTTAAATCCCCTTGCTCAGGTTATAGGCCTTAGACCTATTTTAACCCATATCCTGTCCAATAAAATACATAAGAAGAATCAAACTGTCAATAACTTAAAAGATAAATAATCAATAAATGACGAAAACGGACTACAACACTCTTAAAATCCTCTCTTATGATTGAATATCATAACTACCATAAATTAATGGTGCTATTCCAATAAAAATGAACACCTTTTTAGTACATGACTGTTCTCAAATGCTTCCGCTTAATCGACTTTTCTTTCTTGTCACGACCAGAAAAAAGGGGGTGCTATTAACTTTTTTTTCCTTATAAATTTAACACTTTTTGGGTGTAAAAATATATTAACAATTTTAATGTTAATTTTACACCTTTTTAATCGTAAAATTAATATGAAGAAGGGTAACTTTAACCCTTAATACACCTAAAAAGCTTAATATTTACACCGATTTCGGATCAATACTGCAGGGTAAAATAACCATTTTCGGAATGTTATTTTAATTTTTTCGGATTTCTCTCACAGTGTCAAGAAAGAGAAGTGATATCCAGTAACGTATAATTGATCATATGGATAATTTTATATTTGCTTCAAAAAATAATACTTAAAGACCTCTTCATATTGAGAGCAGTTTTCGTCAAAAATTACTTTTTGACAGAATTTTAACGTTTCTACGTACAGCGGTGCAGACGACTTTCTTCAAAAAAGTAATTCTGTACGAAAATTGCTCTCAATGTGTAGAAGCGCAAAGTCTTTAGTGGAAATCTCTCTGACGAGATACCCTTTATTAATTGCTATGCACTGCAAAAAAAGTGTGACGCCCAGGAACGTGTTAGCTTTTAAGCTTCCACTTGGTGTAACAAAAATTCTCACGTTTGGTAATGCCTGAAAATCTTGTAAGCTAAATCGCTACTTTTTTGCTGCTAAACGGGAGAGTGAGAGAAATTCAGTGAGAGCTGAAAGCTAAGCTGCGCGAGAAACAGCAGGAAAGGAGTGAAGTGAGAGAGAGAAACAGTTTGGGCTCTCGCGTGCGAGAGAATTTTTCTCACATTACTGGAATATTCTAGAAGGCTGTGCCCCAGTGCAAAAGCAAATGGCGCAGTAAAAGTAATTCAAGTGCAATTTCTCAGTGAAAAGTGTTTTATAAATGTAAAATTTAGTGGCATATTAAGCTACGAGGACTTGGAAAATAGTGGTGAGTAATTTAAAAGCAAAATATTCAACTTAGATAAGTGAAAAAAATCTTTTTGGTGCATGATGTTTCACGTTAGAAGTTCCTAAACTTTCAATGAAATTTTCACAACAAAATTGGATTGAGGAAGAGTATTTTATAGACAATGGCATCTCAAATTTGATAGAAATAAAAAAAAATTATTACTATCTTCTCCGTTATTAATATTTTTGTTTTCCAAATCAGTTATTTCTCTGAAAAAAAAAATAGTGATAAACCTAGATTAGCTTATTGCAGGTGAGATTCTTAACGTGAGTCAACTTGGAATGTGACTAAATATTATATATAAAGTTAAAGTTGGAAGGACGTAATGCAGTAATTTTAATAAAAATAGTTAAAATTTTGTATCGAATCCAAAATATCAAGGATTTGAATTCACTGGCAGTAAAATGATATGTGATCATTTTACTGATATGTATATCAGAATGCCCTCTATAATTTTGCTGAATAGATTGATTGATTTGATACAATAAATTGCAATTTTCAACCGATGTATAACTTTTGACGAAAACTGCAAGTTAATATCTTTCTTATTTTATAATTTACTTTTGGCCACCCATATATTCGTAGTAGTGAAACACATTTTAGCAAAAATTGGTGCTGATCGGGGGACAGAAAATTTTAAGAATCTCACCTAAATTCTTTAAGTTCTTTAAGTTCTGTATTATCAAGTTTAAATTTACTTTCGCTTTTTTTATTCTTGATTTTATTTATTTATTGTTCTTATAATTTGCAGTACGCAGTCAACTAACCGAAGAGGATGGATTCGAAAAATTTTAGATTCAGAGGGAGTTAGAATCTTGCCGGCAGCATTTCAAGAAGTCAAAACTCCGTATTATATCAAACATATGTCACGAGGAAGATGCGTCTGGAACCGCTGCCAGTGAAAACATTCTCGTGGAAAATCCAAATGTGATGCCTACTCTTATTGCGAAGGTATTAAAATTTTTTGATCAGTTAAATATCCAAATCTTTGCAAAAATATATTTAACTTTAAGTCAAAAACAGTTTTCATCGGTAAAATATTACATTTTGCTCAGTGATAAACCTAAAATTGATCAAAAATTACAAAGTCATCTCTTTTATTCAAAGACATCTTTTTTATTATCAATTTCCGCAACAATGGTTTTCATTTTGGGACCAAGATCAAGTTCAAAATTTCACACTGTCAAATATTTCCAAGTTCAAGATTTTAATTTAAAAAAAAAAAACTGTTAGTACCTTGATAATTCTAAACATTTCTGAGAAGTTTGGAATTATTTTAGGGAGACAGGAAGTTTGACATATGGTTTATATCTTGACATTTAATTAACATTTGATAGATTTGACATATTGCTCCTAATGGCCAAGGCACACCTTTCAGATCAGAAAGATTTCACGAAATCAAAATTCACATGTCTTTCTCACGCGTTTTCCATATATCTATTTCATTTTTTTCGCACTCCAAATTCGATTAAGCTAAATTCAATTTGTTGTGATGTTTAAAAGAAGAAGAAGAGTACATAAGAATGAGATAGACTTTTGCAAAGTGTGTAAGAAAGAAAGAGATTCGAATTTCGACTTCTTGAAATTTCCCTGATTTAAAAGGTGTGCCCAAGCCATAAGTTTTTGATTTTGTAATACCAAAATCCTGAAACTAAGTATTTTGTTTTTTTGTCTTATAATTGAGGCCAATATTTTACTTATCACATGAACTAAAATTGTATAATTTGAAATTTAAAAATTGTTTTTTTGCTGACCATTTTTTTGCTAAACAATTGCCCTTATTACAGACTAATTAAAACAATTGGCCTCCAAAATGATGCAGAGTGAAAATGAGATCCTGTTTTTTCTTTTGCGAATGCTTAAAATAATATTATTGCTCTCAAAGTTTGTGAATTTAATATTAACTAAGTTGATTTTATTGCTGAACTAATTCAGTCTTTTTAAATGATTTAGACAAAAAATCGAAAGAACCAGTTACGGAATTTAAAAAAATCTCCTTTTACAAGTCAGATAATACTTGTTAGATTTAATTGTACTTTACCAAAATTGACCTCTTCTTTATTCTTTAACATTAGTAATTCTTATTTTTTTACTTTTTAGGAACAAATTTATTTTTTTTGGAGCTTTACAAGTACTTTGGAGTTCAAAGAATTGTTCTAATCAACGGTGCTGAGCTTTTGAGAAAAACAAGTTCACGAGAAAGAAAGATGGCAATTTAAATAATTGCTAACCATCTTCTTCTTTAGCGGCCTCAACCCAACAAAGACGACAAAATTGCCTACGCAAAGGCAACCATGGAACTTTTTGTTGTTATTTAGGTTCAAATATTTATTGTTACTAAGGTAATTGTAAATTTAAATTTAATTTAGTGAATAAAACGATTATAATGAAAAATTGAATTTTATTTCCTAAGTGTATATAAATATTGGTTCAAAGTAATGCTAAATTTGTGTACACTTTGAGTACCAAATCACTAACATATTGTAAGCCATAAATTCATATTTTTATGTGCATTTTGATAGCAAATTTATTAACAAAACGATGCCAAATGAATCTACAGAATGTTGCTAAAAACGCTTACGATTTGTATACAAATTTACCACACCAAGTGGAAGTCCTTTTGGCGCATCCCAAATGTAAGCGAATTCACTCACAAATTTTTTTGAGTGTGGCAATAATTAAAAAAAAAACATTTCAAATTAAATTCAGTAAGGTAAAGTGCCCTCAAGTCGACCGGTTCCTCAATAGGTAGAGTTATTTATTCAATTTATTTATATTTGCACTAATTTTTGGTGTATTATCTAACATTAATAGGAAAATTATTCCATAAATAAATACGAATCAGTGACAATTTTATACAAATTCACCATTAAAACATTCAAATATTGATCACCGGTCGAGTCGAGGAACCGGTCGACTCGAGGGCACTTTACCTTAGTTGTATTAACTTAAACATATATTTTTACGGCGAATAACTTTTCTCATAATTTTTAAACCCTTATTTTAAAATAATTTTATTTATTTTCCTTTGCATTTTTTATTAAAAGTTAAGAGATGGTTTAGTATATCACTTACTGTTCGTTCAAAATGCAGTCTGATAATCTTTGTATAAATATTTCGTGATTTTGGTGACCATAAAGAGAAAGAAGTTTGTGTAGTTTCAGAAATACATTGCTTTCAAAGAAACAAAATTTTGAGACAACAAATAGATAATTTTACTAATGCGTTGTATACAGGGGTGGGGGGGGGTGACATTAACTCTAAATAATGCTACCAGTTTTAGTGTAATTTTTTTCCTGTTTTCGTACACATTTCATGAGATATCTCCAAAACTACGTAGGTTGCCAATTTGTGGTTTTCAGTTGCCTTTTCGTTATTAAATTGGCTTTTGTTTTGTATTAGTATTATTTGATAATTCATTCTATAATGACAGAAAACAGCTAATAAACTCAAAAATTTTTTCGGCACGCTAGAAACATATGGGATACATAGGAAACGTCATGCCCCTGGTTGTATATTTTTAAATAGGCAATAACCAAAGAAATATTTAAAATCGATAGGGGAGACCGAGATAGAATTGGCCACGGATTGTATTAGGCAGTGGGGTATTGTAGTTTTCTTTAGAAAAAAAACATTGAGCTAATTACTATTTTTCAGAGTAATTAAATCCCTTTTTACTAACTGAAATATGAATTTATCAGTCGAATTCAAACATGTTATCCATATTTCTATGTTTCTGTCGCGGTCTCCCTTAATTATATGGTTAGATTTTATAGGAAGTATGGTGCCATCAGTGGGCTGCAGACACTTAGGTTCTATTTAAGCCCCTTATGTCTACCCAATAAACCTTACTCCAATTCTTTTAAAAACTGGCTGAACTTCAGAACGTTCCGAACTGTCGCTCTTCTGACATAATCCAGTATCAGCAATTCTTTCTTTAAGATCTCTATTCCTTGGCTTAAGAATTTGG
Organism: Phlebotomus papatasi; assembly: GCF_024763615.1. NCBI lineage: Eukaryota > Metazoa > Arthropoda > Insecta > Diptera > Psychodidae > Phlebotomus > Phlebotomus papatasi. The sequence continues at coordinate 12,613,214 of NC_077224.1, read as the reverse complement.
AACAATAACCGTAAGTGCGAGTGACTTTGTCCCCTTCGGGTGACTTTGACATTCCCCCGTTCGTAAGTATTTTTTTATTTCTAGAACGTAAGGATAGTCTCTACCGATCCAATCAACCATGTTTAATCTGTGAAGACCATCCTTAAGTTTTAGAAAAAAAAGAAAAGCTTATGAACAGGGTGTATCAAAGTCACCCGGACTTACGAAACATAAAATGTGTTATACTGTTGCAAAACTCTTTCCACAACTCCCGCAAGTTGAGGTAAAGTTTACATCCAACTTTACAGAACGCGAATTTAACCAGTATCCTAAATTGGAATAAAAATCTCAGCTGACAGAGACCGTCCTGCTCTTCCCTGTCTAATTGATCATATTTTATTAAAATTTACAAAATTCTCGAGAAGAAACTTTGTAAAATCAACAAATCTTTTCTCACAGTACCTCATGCATGTCCTTCAACAGAAAATTGCATAAAATTGCAATCAGCACCAAAATCAATCACTGAAAATTCAAAATTAAAATAAACTGAGAATATTTCAGGCAGAATTGGAAAAGTGGACATACTCAAGCCATGGTGGAAAACTACTTGATGAAAAATTGTACCTGAACAATGTGAACGATGAAGCAACAATTGTACCCTCGTGGCACTAATTTGAATACCCCCAGAGATAATGGCAACCGTTAACGATCTATTATGTACTTCGGGTACTACAATGCGATTTAAAATGTGATTTCTGCAACTCATGAGTTATTTTTATCAATTCTGCAAATGAGGCACGCTGCTCCAAAGTTGTTTGGGGTTAATACCTATGGCTAAATTGCCCTACAGAGTTGAGGTATAACCTGGGACACCAACAATGAGAAAATTGTGCGAGCAATGTTTGTGAGAAATTGCGTTTGAATAAGAGTCTTGCGGTGGTAATTAATGGATTTGAATAAACAAAACTGGCATTAGAAACAATTTCAAATGTTGATTAGAGTTGGGCTTTTTTCAGACTTTGTTAGGTCTTACGTTTTTTATCATCATCCATTTGTTTTCCAATCTTGTAACAAGCACTTTCTCAATTTACTACTATTTTGTCTCATTTGGATTATTCGGGTGTTATCTAAAAGACTTTTTTCCCAAGTCATGCTTCTTGGGAGAGATTTTCAGAGTGATAAATCGGGCGTTCCAAGATGATGGTGATTGATGGACAAGTGAGGAAAAAGCAAGTTAAATCATCTCTTTCTCTGTAGGATATTTTGGCCAGTTTCAATGATTAGCCCCCAATATTGATCGAATATGATGCAATTTCGCATATCCATGTTATACACATTTTTTTATTATTAATTTCTTGTGGTGAATGTCTTGCGTAATTTATCAATCTAGCACCATACTTGTCGATCTACAACACTCTATTATCCTCCGATCAGTGGGGTGTTTCATATTACTAAAAATAAGTTTCAAAAAACGCATCTATAAGTCTTATATGCATTTTTTTCTTCACCAACTCTTATCCACTCTTGCACTTTCTTTCCAGCGTATTTTCCATAATTTCAGCACAAAATAAATTATTAGTTACATGCCGTCTGAGCTACATTTTGCCTCGTGCCATCAATTAAGAGATCAAGCAGTTATAATCTAAAATACAAGTGCTATTACTGAACCCAGTCAACCAAAATGTGTCCACTTTAATGCACCTCTTTGCATCTGGTTCTACAACTACTCAAAGTGAATTTCTTCACCGCTCTCAAATCCGAGAGGGCACAGACTAAAATAAGTGAATTGGATAATGAGTTTTTGTATTTATTTTCAAATAAAATTTCACTCTTTACCGCACTCAATTGAGCTAGAAGGGCTCCAAGAAAATTCCCAAAAAACAGTCCGTTGAGATCCTACAAGAAGTGATTATTGCAAAGTTAATTAGATATTTGTGATAGACACAAAAGGTAAGATGTGTCAGGAAGTGGCACATTTGGATAGTTTATCGATTGGGTTTCTGTAAAATTCTCAAATTTAAGTAATTTATGTATTATAGGGTGAAAGGTTTGAGATATCTTCTTGTACTTACCGCAGCACCACCCCCTGAAAACCCGTCAATGGCTGTTACGACATATCCAGCGAGGACTTTACCGAAATTGTCATCTCCCTAGTGAAATGGAATATAAATTTAATTAAAAAATTATCTGATAATGAAGAACAGAATATTCTTAAGCCCTCTACGTCTATACACATTAGGAACAATTTTCGTCAAAAAATTGCTTTTGCAAACATAGCGAAAATTTTTGAAGTGTATCCAGGTTCAATACCTGTGAGATTGGCTTTATGACCAAGATAGTAATAGCCTGACTATACAAAATTTTCTCAACAATCAATGGGTTCAATTTTGATTGATTTTGAATAGAAAGCAAGGAAGATTTGGGCTTTTTATAGAACTTGTGTCATCAATTTTATAAAATATATTTTTTTATAAAGAAACGATATTCATTCTATATCATTTTAGTATTGACTCTAGGGTGCCTTTTGTCTCTGTGAAAAAATAAATATTGCAGAAGACTTCATTCTTGAAGAAATTAAAATTAATTAAATAAAATATAAGACTAAAGCAGAATAGCAACGAATTACATAGAGGAGACCAGGGCAGAATTAGTCGCGGATAGAATAATAAAGTGGAGTTTTAAAGTTCTCCTTAGAAAGAATATTAAGCACATTACTATTTATTCAGAATAATCAACAGCATTTATTTTCATTAAAATATTTGTCAAAATGTCTCAAAAACATTTTATATAAATTGTAGGCAAAGTAAAATGTCATTTTCAATCAATTAGTATCATTAATTAGTAATATTCTTTGCTGAATCCTGTAATTTTTTAAATGCTAATACAGACTGAATGATACATAATAAACGAATATCTTTGTATTCGGTAAATGAAAGACGAGTTCGTTTAAACGTTCATTTGATTAATTACCTTTCATATTTTGGGAGAGCCTGCATGATTTTATTTATAAATGTGATAAAACACTAATCAAGTTATTTAAATAAAGTTTATACTAGTGACCGGTATACAAAATTTCAAGATATTTTTCTGAGCTTTAGAAATAGGGTGGAAAGAACACCTATTGGCAATTTAAGTAATCGAATCATGACTTATTGACACCCTATTTTATCATTTATTTTATCAAATTTTAACACATATCCTTATAGAAAAAAGCAGAATAAAAAGTCCCCTTTCGAACGTTCATGCCTTCGAATAATGTGAATTTTCTTCTATTATTCCTAAGAGATTTTACTTAATTATCACATAATTAATTATAATTGGTAATAAATTAACTAATATTTAATAGAAATGTATAAGTCTCCTAGGAAAAGTGAAGGAAAATTCACATTATTCTAAGGCATGGACGTTCGAAGGGAGAGTACTTTCCTCTACTTGGATTTTATTAGATACATTAAATAAATTTAAATATTTTGACGATTTTGGCAATAACTGTTCTCTGCCGAACAGGTGTTTCTTCAACCCTAATGCTTTAAAGTCGAAACATAAAAAGTGTCTCAAACGTGCCGGCTCTCCCCTAAACTATAAAAATTAGTGATAAAACTTAATATTTTATCCTTAAAAAATAAATTAAAATACTGCTTATCAGACATAGTTCAAAATCAATTTCAGGACAAATCGATAAACCATATGAACTACACGAATTAAAAATCTATATATAGATGAGAGAGAAATCAAAATCTTTGTAAGATTTTATAGACATATTGGCAGTAACCACGAAATATTAGATTTTTTTTTACCAAAACTGCTTTATAGACATGGAAACGTATCTATATTTTCCAGAAAAAAAATTGAAAAAGTAAAGAACTAAGTAAAAAAAAGTAATAGAAATAAAAGTTGAACAATCCGAAGAAAATTCAGTTTATCTAACAAATTAGGAAATTTAATTTATAGCTTATCGTTCTTTTCTGAAACAGATGTTTAGGGTTTCAAAAAATCCAATTTTAAGCAAACCGGTTGTAAAATAGAAAATTCGAACACGTCCAAAGACGAAATATTCGCCTCGACTATCTCTAAAACATATTCGAAAATTAAAGAAATCGTAGAAGCCGTTTTCGAAATAAACCAAAAATATGGTTTTGGAGGGGTAGGAGGGGTGGGGAAAAAGACTGTCCTTGATAATGTTGACTTATGATGAGGATAATCGAAGACCGAAAGTCGATATCTCTTGCCGTTTGGCCTCCAGCCGTGTCACAAATCGAAAAAAGCGCATTATACAAATGCTTTCTCTTTGAATTTGAACAGTAAAATACCGGAAGTTATCGTACACATCGGACTCATATAACCTAGAAGCTGTATTATAACCTTATTTACATAAATTATGCTTTTAATAACATTTAGGACCAAAAAATGACTTTTCAATTCGAGCGCAGGACAAGAATAAAGCCCACTGTGCATAGAATAACCATTGCAAAAAGGTCTGTGAAGCCTTTAATAATTGATATGAGACGGATTTTTGATTTGTTCTTCCAAATTTATCCCATAAAAAATTTAAATTTGTCATATGACTTAGTCATACTGTTATAGAATTTCCCTATAGGTTCTCCAAAACAAGATTAAAATCTCAAAAGCATACAAAATTCAAAGTAATCAGAGTATGGCACCTGACAAAATTATTTTACGGTATTAGAAATTGTTTGTATGCAGCATATATTTTATTTTATATTTATATAGAAGAATAGGTACTTAGCTAAGTAGAATACGTCTGATTCTACCATTAAAC